>NW_022437168.1:206890-230685 GCF_009761245.1 Sapajus apella | reverse complement strand
AAAAAAAAAAAAAAAAAAAAGGATGCTATATACTCACCAGCTAGTGATCTGGACAGCACCCCATTTGAGCCGAGTTTTGCAACATGGGAAAGACATCAGATAGGCCCATCCTTACCTAAGTGTGACAGCAGTCTAACAGATCCATGGCTAGGCCTGGGCCTGGTGGCTCATGCCTGTAATCCCAGCACTCTGGGAGGCTGAGCTGGGCGGATCATTTGAAGCCAGGAGTTCAAAACAAACCTGGCCAACACGATGAAACCCTAAAATACAAAAACCTTAAAAATACAAACATTAGCCAGGCATGGTGGTGGGCACCTATAATCATAGCTACTCAGGAGGCTGAGGCAGGAGAACTGCTTGAGCCCAGGAAGCAGAAGAAAAAAATAGAACCAGGGCTAGGACAAGTGGCTTCATTTTAGTTTTCTAGTTTTGAAACAGGGTCTCCCTCAGTCACCAGGCTGGAGTGCAGTGGTACAATCTGGACTCACTGCAACTTCTACCACCTCCTGGGCTTAAGCGATCCTCCCACCTCGGCATTCCAAGTAGCTGGAATTTCAGGCATGTGCCACCACACCTAGCTACTTTTTTTTTTTTTTACTTTTTTTTTTTTTTTTTTTTTTTTTTTTTTTTTTTTTTTTTTTTGTAGAGACAGGATTTTACCATGTTGTCCAGGCTGGTATCAACCTCCTGAGCTCAAGTGATCAACCCAGCCTCCCAAAGTGCTAGGATTACAGGTGTGAGCCATGGTGCCCAGCCCATGAGTGACTTTAATGACAACCTCAACTACTGACACTGTGACTCATGCTCCTAAGGGATATGGTTTTGTCTGCAGTGAGGAAAACCAACCCTGACCCTATAATCACATTAGGGGAAGAAATCATGAACAATGTTAATTAGGATACTCAATTACACCTTTCTAAATCTACAGTGAAAGTATCACCAAAAACTAGACAAGTTATTTAAAACTGTTTTCCAGGGTTTCCTGAAGAATTTTGGGAGGAGACACCATCTGAGCAGGGAGCCTCGAAGGGAATTTGCCAAAAGAAATTCCTGTTGACACTGCGTACTTCTTCTGGTACGCTTTCCTCCCATAGTTGTGGGTAGCTATTCATCAACATGTGCTTTGAAACTTACCAGTTACAGGCTGGGTGTGGTGGCTCACGCCTGTAATCCCAGTACTTTGGGAGGCCAAGGCAGGCAGATCACCTGAGGTCAGAAGTTCAAGACTAGCCTGGCCAACATGGTAAAACCCCGTCTCTACTAAAAAATACAAAAAAAACTCACCAGTCGTGGTGGCAGGCCCCTTGTAATCCCAGCTGTTCAGGAGGTTGAGGGAGGAGAATTGCCTGAACCCAAGAAACAGAGGATGCAGTGAGCCAAGATCACTCCAGCCTGGGCAACAAGAGCCAAACTCCATCTCAAAAAAAAAAAAGAAAAAACTTATTATTTTAAAGATTATAGCTAATAAAACTGCTCCTACTTTGGTAGCACAGCAAGGGTCTTTAAATTGTCTAGCTAAAGTTGTTTTAAATAATTGTATTGAAGGCTGGGCATGGTGGCTCATGCCTGTAATCCCAGCACTTTGTGAGGCCGTGGCAGGTGGATCACCTGAGGTCAGGAGTTCGAGACCAACCTGACCAACATGGTGGAACCCCATCTCTACTAAAAAACACAAGATTAGCTAGGTGTGGTGGCGTGCACCTGTAATCCCAGCTATTCCGAAGGCTGAGGCAGGAGAATTGCTTGAACCTAAGAGGCAGAGGTTGCAGTGAGCCGAGATCATGCCACTACACTCCAGCCTGGGCAACAAACTGAGACTCCTTCTCAAAAACAAACAACAACAACAACAAAAAAAAAAACAAAAAATAATAATTGTATTGAATTAAATTACCTGCTAACTAAACAAAGCACAGTATGTATAACAGCAAACTCCTCCTGCTGCACTTCATGGTAACATCTCAGCTAAAGTTAAACACATGTAGGTAAAATAAGAGGGCAAGCTTCATAATTGCAACGGATTTTTTTTTTTTTTTTTTTTTTGAGACAGTGTTCCACTCTGCTGCCCCAGATTGGATTGCAGTGATGCAGTCATGGCTTACTGCAGCTTTTACATCTGGAGCTCAAGTGATCCTCCCACCTCAGCCTCCCAAGTAGCTGGGATCACAGGCAAGTGCCACCATGCCCAGCTAATTTTTGTATTTTTTGTAGGGACAGGGTTTTGTCATGTTACTCAGGCTGGCCTTGAACTCCTGAGCTCAAACTATCCACCCGCCTCAGCCTCCCAAAGTGCTGGGATTATAGGCGTGAGCCACCACAACCAGCCCAAGTTTTTTAAATAATCCAAATTAGCTGATTGGTTTTCTAAGATCCCACAAGGGATGTGATCCATATTTTATTGCATTTTAAAATTTAGCTTATCTCTCTCATTAACAATTATTATAGCTTGGCCAGGCATGGTGACTCATTTCTTTAATACCTACACTTTGGGAGGCCAAGATGGGTGGATTGCTTGAGTCCAAGAGTTCAAGGCCAACCTGGGCAACATAGTGGAGACTTGTCTCTACAAAAATGAATTTTTTTTTAGATACAGACTCAGTCTATGACCCAGGCTGGAGTGCAGTGGTGCAATCTCAGTTCACTACAACCTCTGCCTTCTGGGTTAAATTGATTCTCCTGCCTCAGCCTCCCCAGTAGTTGGGATTACAAGTGTGTGTCACCATGCCCAGCTAATTTTTGTATTTTCAGTAGAGATGGGGTTTCACCACGTTGGCAAGGGTGATCTCAAACTCCTGACCTCAAGTGATCCACCCACCTTGGCCTCCCAAAGTGCTGGGATTATAGGCATGAGCCACCACGCCTGGCCAAAAATAATTTTTTAAATTAGAATGTGGTGGCATGTGACTGTAGTTCCAGTTACTCAGGAGGCTAAGGCAGGAGGATCACTTGAGCCCAGTTCAAGGTTCAGTGGGCTATGATCACAACATTGCACTCCAGCCTGAGCAGCAGTGTGAGACCCCATCTCTTAAAAAGAAAAGAAAACTGGCAAAACTACTCATGGTTTTCAAAGGCTGCTCATCACTTTGAAGACAAAGGTCCTTAATGAAAAATAAAGACCTTTTTTCTAGAGGTCCTCATTCTGGGTACAGACCTAGCGCTATCCAGCTTCAGTCCCTGTCACGCTTCCTCTCACCCTATAAGCCAGCAGATCCTGTTGATCATACTATGTTCTCTCACACCCGAGCATCCCTGCACAGGCTCTGTTTCCTGCCTCAAATGCCCTCCCCACACCCTACACCTCACACCCCTCTTCTCCCATGCTGTGCCCTGGGCGAGGTTTTCCTGACCAATCTCCTCTCTCCCGAAAGTAGGCACTTTGTTCTCTAGCCTCCCACTACCAATCCCTGTTTTATAATTGTTTCCTTTTCATCTGTCCCTATTAGGCTGTGGGCCTTTGAGGGGGATAGGTCCTTCTTTTATTATTATTATTGATAAGGAGTTTGTCTCTGTCACCCAGACTGGAATACAGTGGCACAATCTTGGCTCACTGCAACCTTCACCTCCCAGGTTCAAGTGATTCTCCTGCCTCAGGCTCCCGAGTAGCTGGGACTACAGGCACCCACCACCACGCTTGACTGATTTTTGTATTTTTAGTAGAGATGGGGTGTCACCATGTTGGTCAGGCTGGTCTCAAACTCCAGATCACCTGCCTCAGCCTCCCAAAGTGCTGGGATTACAGGGGTTAGCCACCATACCTGGTCAATAGGTCCTTTTTTTTTTTTTACATCTTTTGGCCCCAGCACATACCCTAGATTCTGAGAATAAATGTTACATAAATGTTGATGAAGAAATCAATGAATGCTGGACTAACTAATGCATGGATGAATTATTATTTCCCTAGCCTCTCTCACCAGTTGCTAAGATGTTTCTGTCAGTTGTCAAGGAAGTGACCACAACTACAACTGTATTTTGGTCCTCAACTTGTCTGTTTCAGTAGCTTATTGTTTGCAGTTCATCTTAGCAATTTTCAAACAGGAGCCTAATCAATTCCCAGTCTTCATTCTCACTGAGAAAGCATCATCAGGCAGCCTGCTCATGGCCTATCTCACTCCTTCATAATTGGCATACATCTATATGCATCCATATAGGACTTCCCTCCATCTCACAGATATTAAGAAATAACATGACTGGGCACAGTGGCTCATGCCTGTAATCAATCCCAGTACAAGCTGCAGGTGGATCACCTGAGGTCGAGTTTGAGACCAGCCTGGCCAACATGATTAAACCCCATCTCTACCAAAAATATAAAAAAGTAGCCAGACATGCTGGTGGGCACCTGTAATCCATTACTGGGGAGACTGAGGCAGGAGGAATGCTTGAACCCGGAAGGTGGAGGTTGTAGTAAGCTGAGATCACTCCACTGCACTCCAGCCTGGGTGACAGATGGAGACTCCATCTAAAAAAAAAAAAAGAGAGAGAGAAGGAAAGAAAGAATACAGCCTGAGTGAGGTGGCTAATGCCTATAATCCCAGTATTTTGGGAGGCCAAGGTGGGAGGACTGTTTGAGCTCAGGAGTTCAAGAGTTGCCCGGGCAAATTCAAGGTACCCTAGCTCTAAAAACAAAACAAAATAAAAAATGCTGGGCGTGGTGGCTCATACCTGTAATCCCAACACTTTGGGAGGCTGAGGTGGGTGGATCGCTTGAGATCGGGAGTTCAAAACCAGCCTAACCAACATGAAGAAGCCCTGTCTCAACTAAAAATACAAAAATAGCTAGGTATGGTGGCGTATGCCTGTAATCCCAGCTACTTGAGAGGCTGAGGCAAGAGAATCACTTGAACCTTGGAGGCGGAGGTTGCAGTGAGCCAAGATCACGCCATTGCACTCCAGCCTGGGCAACAAGAGTGAAAACTCTGTCTCAAAAAAAAAAAAAAAAAAAAAGGCTTGGTGCAGTGGCTCATGCTTGTAATCCCAGCACTATGGGAGGCTGAGACTGGCGGATCACCTGAGGTCAGGAGTTCGAGACCAGCCTGATCGTCTCTACTAAAAATACAAAATCAGCCAGGCATGGTGGCACATGCCTGTAATCTTAGCTACTCATGAGGCTGAGGCAGGAGGATTGCTTGAATCCGGGAGGTGGAGGTTGCGGTGAGCTGTGATCATGCCATTGCACTCCAGGCTGGGCAACAAGTTTGAGGCTCCATTTCAAAAAAAATTAAATAAATAAATAAATAAATAAGATTTATTAGCTGAGCGTGATGACACGTGCCTATAATCCTAGCTACTTAGGAGCCTGAGGTGGGAAGATTGCTTGAGCCCCGTAGATCAAAATTGAAACATGATCGCACCACTGCACTCCAGCCTGGGTGACAGTGAGACACTGTCTCAAAATAAGAAAGAAGAAAGAAAGAGAGAAAGAAGACAAAGACGAAGATGAAGAAAGAAGGAGAGAAGGAAACGAACGAAGGAAGGGAAGGAGGGAGGACGGGAGGGGGGAAGGCAAAAGAACACCTAAAATCATACTTAACATAAAACTTACAAAAATTTATGTTAAAAGCTGCTTGCTGTAGGGGGTAAATAATTAAGATACTTCAATATCAGCACTTAAAAAAATGTTAGGAGAAGGTGGCATAGAAATTTATTTAACCTGCATACACCAAGTATCAGACTCAAAAAGAGCCCAGATCATTGAGACTTATATGCTCTTTTCATAGGTAGGAGAGGTATAGACCCAGGAGACAGACATGATTTCTCTTTGGAAGCTAGGTGAGGCAGACAAATTAAGGTAAGTGTTTCTCTTTGGAAGCTAGGTAAGGCAGACAAATTAAGATGAGGAATGGAACCACACAGGAACAGTTTGTTTTATTAAGCTCCTTGGAGCTACCAAAAATAGAAGCAAGTTTGTCGGGGCACAAGTGACTTTTTAAATTTTTAATTTTTCTATATTTAAGGGGTACAGTGCAGACTTTTTTTTTTTTTTTTTTTTTTTTTTTTTTTTACAGAGTCTTGCTCCGTCTCCTAGGCTGGAGTGCAATGACACAGTCTCAGCTCACCGCAACCTCTGCCTCCTGGGTTCAAGTGATTTTCCTGCCTCAGCCTCCTGAGTAGCTGGGATTACAGGTGCCTGCCACCATGCCCAGATGATTTTTGTACTTTTAGTAAAGACAGGGTTTCACCATTTGGGCCAGGCTGTTCTCGAACTCTTGATATCCTGATCCACCCACTTTGGCCTCCCAAAGTGCTGGGATTACAGGCATAAACCACTGTGTCCCGCCTGGAAAGAAAGAGAGAGAGAGAAGAAACAAAGGCAAGAAGGCAAGAAAAAAGGCAAGAAAGAGAAAGAAAATGAAAGAGAGAGGTGAGAGAGAGACAGAGAGAGAAAAGAAAGAAGAAAGAAAGAGAAGGAAGAAAGAGAAAGGAAAGAAAGAAAAAGGAAAGAAAGAAAAAGAAATCTGTCATCTGACTTTGGGATTGTCTGGGGTCAAGGGGACGGATCACCCCACCTTTCCGAAACCTGCCGAAAAGCAGCCCAAGTCATCCGTCGTTGGGGTGGAGAAGGGGACACAGTAAAGGCTCCGCCGAGTGCTACCAGGCAGTGATCCTGTGGGTAGAGGTGGCCCGGCGGCATGGAGAGAGATAAGGGACCGGTAATGGCCAGCGCTTATCCGTCCTCTGTGGATCAAATTCTGAAAGCCGTCCTGCGAAACGGTTCATTTTGCAGAGGAGGAACGTGAGGCTTGCTGCAGTTACTGCTTTGTAAGCGCTATAAAGATGAGAGGTTGGGTATGGGAAACATTCTCTCTAAAAGGGTGATTCAGCCCAGCTGCGGTGGCTCACGCAGGTAACCTCAGCATTTTGGGAGGCTGAGGTGGGCGGATCACCAGGGGTCAGGAGTTTTGAGACCAGCCCGGCCAACATGGCGAAACCCCGTCTCTACAAAAAATACAAAAATTAGCTGAGCTTCATGGCGCACACCTGTAATCCCAGCTATGAATCGCTTCAACCCAGGAGGCAGAGGTTGCAGTCAGCAGGGATCCTACCGCTGCATTCCAGCCTCAGTGACAGAGAAACACAGACCCTGGAAAGGAGAGAGAGAGAGAGAGAGAGAGAGAGAGAGAGAGAGAGAGAGAGAGAGAGAGAGAGGAGAGAGAAGAGAGAGAGCGCACAAGGCACAGTGGCTCATGCCTATAATCACAGCACTTTCAGAGGCTGAGGTGGTTGGATTGCTTGAGCCCAAGTTCAAGATCAGTCTGGACAACATAGCAAAACTCCCATCTCTACAAACAATACAAAAATTAGCTGGATGTGTCAGTGCATGCCTGTAGTCTCAGCTACTAAGGAGGCTGAGATGGGAAGATCCCTTGAGCCCAGGAGGAGGTTGCAGTGTGCTAAGATCAAGCCACTGCACTTTAGCCTGGGAGACAGATCAAGACCGCATATCAAAAAAAAAGAAAAAACAATATATGCATTTCAAAATTTATTTATTTGAGACTGACTCTCACTCTGTTGCCCAGGCTGGAGTGCAGTGGTGCAATCTCAGCTCACTGCAACCTCTGCCTCCTGGGTTCAAGCAATTCTCCTGCCTCAGCCTCCCCAGGAAGCTGGGATTACAGGTGGGCATGCCCAGCTAATTTTTCAGCTAATTTTTGTATTTTTAGTACAGAAGGGGTATCACCATGATGGCCACACTGATCTTGAACTCCTGACCTCAGGTGATGCACCAGCTCAGCCTCTCAAAGTCCTGGGATTACTGTCATGGGCCACCACCCCCAGCCTATATATGCATTTTGTATCACAATTATTATTATTATTATTAATTTGTGATGGAGTCTCACTCTGTCGCTCAAGCTGGAGTGCAGTGGCATGATCTTGGCTCACCGCAACCTCCACCTGGGTCCGGTTCAAAAGACTGTCCTGCCTTAGCCTCCTGAGCAGATGGATTACAGGCATGTGCCACAACACCTGGCTAATTTTTGTGTTTTTAGTAGAGATGGGGCTTTACCATGTTGGCCAGGCTGGTCTAAAACTCCTGACCTCTGGTAATATACCTGTTGTGGACTCCCAAACACAATTAAATTTGTTAATGTGATGTAGGAAAAAAGGAAAGCTATTCTTTACAAAAGAATGCCAACTAAAAATGTAGTAGTGTAAAAAAATAACTTATGTGTATATTTTTAATTCTAAGTGCCTTAGTTTTTACATGGAAATATAGAGATAAAGAAGCAGAGTATACTGAGTCACCACCCCCTCCTTCTTGCTTTCCCTTTCACCCAGCAGCCAGGCACCTATCGGTCAGGGACCCCTCAATTACCCGCTCCCCACTCCACCAAGAATTTAGTTTAGGCTAGCTTACAACATAGATAATTGTACTCCTTTCTTTCCTTTCTTTCTTTCTTCCCTTCCTTCCTTCCTTCCTTCTTTCTTTTTCTTTTTCTCTTTCTTTCCAGAGTCTCGCTCCATTGCCCAGGCTGGAGTGAAGTGGTGCAATCTCAGCTCACTGCAACCTCCGCCTCCTTGCAATTCTCTTGCCTCAGCCTCCTGAGAAGCTGGGATTACAGGCATGCATCACCACATCTGGCTAATTTTTGTATGTTTAGTAGAGATGGGTTTCACCATGTTGGCCAGGCCGGCCTCAAAGTCCTGATCTTGTGATCCTCCTGCCTTGGCTTCCCAAAGTGCTGGGATTACAGATGTGAGTCACATTGCCTGGCCTAATCGTACTCTTTCTTATCAGCTAAGTGCAGCCACTAGGGCCCTAAGTCAAATGTTTGAAGAGGAGGCTGGGCACTGTGACTCCCAGCTATCCAGCACTTTGGAAGACTGAGGCGGGCACATCATCTGAGGCCAGGAGTCCAAGACCAGACTGGCTAACATGGCAAAACCTCATCTCTACTAAAAATACAAAAAAAAAAAAAAAAAATTAGCCAGGCATGGTGGAAGGCACCTGTACTCCCAGCTACTTGGGAGTCTGAGGCATAAGAATTGCTCAAACCCAGGAGGCAGAGGCTGCAGCTAGCTGAGATTACACCACTGCAGTCAGCCTGGGTGAAAGAAGAAAAATGTCTCCAAAAAAATAAGAAAAAAAAAAAAAAGTCTGAAGAGTCCTGAGACAGTCGCAATGCATGGTGGGCTGCAATAAAATACAGCAGAAAGACCTAAAGAACATACTTGAAGCCCCTGCCTAACAATCAAAAGGCGACGTTCAGGAAGATTGTGACCCTATAGTACTCAGCCTAGGAGGAACTGGGGGAGAGGCCTGTGCACTAGGGGATAAATTGCTTGTTGAAACCGTGCTGGGTGTGCCTGCTGCCAGACATCCAGTCTTTCAAGACCATTATTAAAAGTCTCACTTTTGCCGTTATTTGGGTCTGAGTCCATCCTTTGAGGTTTGGACAAGCGACTTTGCTTCTGACAATAGGATGAAGAAACATCACCATTTTTTTAACCACCGTAGTAGTAATTACTTGAGGAAACAATCATCAATGGGTGCTTCATATTTTGTTTCAGACAAATTTCAGACAAAATATGAAGCAGCATATGAAGAACATCAAAATATGAAGAACAGGATATTCACACAGTTTCAAAATCATCTCCTCAGTGATTACTTATTAATTACAACAAGAATTACAGTGGAGAAATCTGGCAGACACTTTGTCAACCAAATACCAAATTGATATAAAAAATGGGACACACTGCTATGTAACTCTGGATGTGATGCTCTGAAAAGACAGGGCCGGGTGCAGTGACTCACACATGTAACCCCAGCAGTTTGGGAGGCTGAGGTAGGAGAATCGCTTGATGTCTGGAGTTTGAAACCAGCTGATCAACATAGCCAGATCCAGTCTCTACAAAAGAAAAATAAAAAAGAAATAACCAGGCAGGGTGGCACACAACTGTGGCCCCACCTACTTGGGAGGCTGAAGTGGGAGGATCACTTGAGTCCAGGAAGTTGAGGCTGTAGTGAGCTATCATTGCAATTTCTTTCTTTCTAAGATAAGAAAGATTTCAGAAGTGGCATGGCCTCGGAACTGGGTGACTGATGTGGAATGATGGTGAAAAACATTGAGGTTGAGGAAGTCAAGGAAATAAAATGTTCTGATAGTTGTTCTGAACTCTGGCTTGAATCAAAATCATTTGTGGGGCATTAAAAAATATGTAGATGGCAGACTTCACCTCTGCACATTCTGACTTAGTAGCTCTTGGGTGGAACCTGGATGTCTATGTATTTACATCTGTATATTTTAAAGTCACTGCAAGTGTGTCTAATGCACAGCTCAGACGGAACCACTACATGGCAGTGAGCTTCACTGGTGTTCCTTAGGCAGAGCTTTTGGTATCCATGGGGGCTCTGGAGCCAATCTCCCATGGATGTCAAGGCACTAGAAAGAGCCCAAGACTGAATCAGGAGACCCAGGTTCTAGAATCAGCTCTTTCACAATCTTTAACTTCAGGATCCTTCCTTTAATGAAAGAACTGAGAACTAAATCAGTGCTTCCAAAGACGTGTTCTATGGAACCCTAGTCCCATCAGTTGCCATAAAAAATATTTTCAAATTAAATATATGTGGGAAATAATGCATATAATACATAATATATTTGACATCCCTTTGGGGGTTTCTGGGATCTAGGATGTATATTACCACATGAAAATCTTTTAAGATTTATAGGAAAGAAATTTATTTAGCTTTGTTGAAGTCAGCATTTTCCAAATTCAGTTTGTACCCTTTTTGTAACAGACATAAAATACTAATTTAGCACACGTTGGGAAAACTACAATTAGGTAATCTCTGGAGTCCTCTTCAGTTTGTACTGAGAAAATAAAAATGGAACAGTCTGAGCTATTCTGCACCCCAGGTGCAAAACACCACCCCACTGCACCAATGCAGGGGACACTTGTTTAGAGCCATTTTGTTCCAGATTCACCCATTATCTTCACATTCTTGGAATTTATGATACAAAGAATGATGTATAGCCAATCAATACTTTATGTGATTTTGATGTGGATTTTTTTGTAAACAACTCAGGAACAGCCTTTTATTTTCCTTTAAAGATCCACTTATGAGCCGGGCATGATAGCTCACACCTATAATCCCAGCACTTTAGGAGGCCAAGGAAGGCAAATCATGAGGTCAGGAGTTTGAGACCAGCCTGTACAACGTGGTGAAAACCCATCTACCAAAAACACAAAAAATTAGCAGAGCATGGTGGCACATGCCTGTAATCCCAGCTACTAAGGAGACTGAGGCAGGAGAATTGCTTGAACTCAGTAAGCCGAGGTTGCAGTGAGCTGAGATTGCACCATTGCACTCCAGCCTGGGCGGCAGAGCAAGACTCCATCTCAAAAAAAAAAAAAAAAAAAATCTACATATAACTACTGTTAATCAGAGAATATTTTCATGGCAACTTGAATCTATGCTCCTAAGTTGCAATCCTCAAGCTTGGCCCAAATAAGCTCTCCATTTAGATTAATTTTGCCTCAGCTTCTTCCTTTTAGGTCAATATACGGGACATAAAGGGGCAGGATTGACAGTGACTGTCACCCACCACTGGTCTTTCTCTTTGATGTGGCGCTTGGCAACATCACGAACTCCCTAGCCTCAGAAGGCCCATCAGGTGTTTTGGGTAAGTTCTCCTGAATTCAGACCTCCCACTCTTTGGGTGAAGGCATAGACATATTTGGGATGTTCTTCAAATCTTCCCTTTTCTTTAAGAGTAAGGGCTTCAGTTTCTGTCTTTGAACAGGAGATTCAGGTCAAGATATCTGCAGAAAACTGCCCTTTTTTTTCTGCCTGTGTCACAACAGAAATTTCTGGTTAAGGTTTTTCTGCATCTGCGTTGGGATGGGAGGTTAGGGTAAGGGATTGGCAGTGTGGCACCTATGGTCTCGTTGTATAAAGTGTGCTTTTAAGATTGCATCTGTCTTTTATTTTGGGGGATTGGAGCTTTGTTTTTCATTTGTGACCATCACCAGCTGGGTTTTGTGCATGACACTTATGGGGTGTCCTCTTGTAAGTATCTTGGAAAGTGGACCCACTTAACACAGGGTGGTCATAAGCGGCAATAGCCAAAATGGGATCCTTTGAAATGTAAAGTAATTCATTTGCATGCACAATTAGGGGGAAAAAGCTGGTTTTAGAACCAGACAACCTGAAGAGGAGACCTACTTGAGGTTTGCCCTGGCTGAAATCTGGTAAGAGATTTGGAAAGACTTTTTAATTTAGAGCTCTGTGGTCAGAAATCAGCTTAATTGAAAGCTGATATTTAGGTTATGTTTTCTGCAGCAGGGAAGTCCTCTCCACTTTTTCTCTTTTAGATCCTCTTTCTGGGAATTTTTTTAGCCAGCTGAAATCCTTTTTTAAATGTGTTCCATCTGTTTGCTTCCTATGTTGGCATTTTTGCTGAGAAAAATTAAAACTTCATTGGCCTTTTTGATATAGCAAGAAGCACTGTGGATGCACTGCGTAGCCCGGTATTGTGGTGTTTCCTTCTTTTAAGGAACTGTGGATTCAATATAGAAGTAAAATTTTTTATTCTTTTTTCTTGAGACGGAGTTTCGCTCTTGTTGCCCTGGCTAGAGTGCAATGGCGCAACCTTGACTCACCGCAACCTCTGCCCCCTGGTTTCAAACAGTTCTCCTGCCTCAACCTCCCAAGCAGCTGGGATTAGAGGGATGCATCATCATGCCCGGCTAATTTTGTATTTTTAGTAGAGATGAGGTTTCTCCATGTTGGTCAGGCTAGTCTTTAACTCCCGACCTCAGGTGATCCACCCAACTCAGCCTCCAAAAGTGCTGGGATTGCAGGCATGAGCCACCACATCCGGCCTGAGATTTTCTATTTTTAAATATCTAGGTGCACTGCCTTCTAGTAGTGTTTGCCTTTGATGTATTTAAATATTAGGCCCTGGAAACTGCAGATACTTTCTTTGTCCTGTATTCATTAAAGGGTTTCACCCTGAAGTCAGTTCATTCATGTTTCTGCAGCAGCTATGATTTCATTCTTTTTTGTGGCTGCATAGTATTCCATGTGCAGGCTTGTTACATAGACATGTTGCATAGTGATGATGTCTGAGTTTCTGATGTACCCATCGCTCCAGTTGTGAACACTGAACCTAGTAGCTAATCTTTCTTTTATTTTTTTTCCCATTTATTTATTTTATTGCATTTTAGGTTTTGGGGTACATGTGAAGAACATGCAAAATTGTTGCATAGGAACACATATGGCAGCGTGATTTGCTGCCTTCTTCCCCATCACCTACATCTGACATTTCTCCCCTTGCTATCTCTCCCCAGCTTCCCACCCCCCACTCTCCCTCCCCTATTTCCCCCCAACTGACCCCAGTGTGTAGTGCTCCCCTCCCTGTGTCCATGTGTTCTCATTGTTCAACACCCGCCTATGAGTGAGAACATGCGGTGTTTGATCTTCTGCTCTTCTGTCAGTTTGCTGAGAATGATGGTTTCCAGGTTCATCCATGTCCCTACAAAGGACCCAAACTCATCGTTTTTGATGGCTGCATAATATTCCATGGTGTATATGTGCCACATTTTCCCTATCCAGTCTATCGTCGATGGGCATTTGGGTTGGTTCCAGGTCTTTGCTATTGTAAACAGTGCTGCAATGAACATTCGTGTGCACGTGTCCTTATAGTAGAACGATTTGTAATCCTTTGGATATATACCCAGTAATGGGATTGCTGGGTCAAATGGAATTTCTATTTCTAGGTCCTTGAGGAATCGCCACACTGTCTTCCACAATGGTTGAACTAATTTACACTCCCACCAACAGTGTAAAAGTGTTCCTATTTCTCCACATCCTCTCCAGCATCTGTTGTCTCCAGATTTTTTAATGATCGCCATTCTAACTGGCGTGAGATGGTATCTCAATGTAGTTTTGATTTGCATTTCTCTGATGACCAGTGATGATGAGCATTTTTTCATATGTTTGTTGGCCTCACGTATGTCTTCTTTTGAGAAGTGTCTGTTCATATCCTTTGCCCACTTTTGAATGGGCTTGTTAGTTTTTTTCTTGTAAATCTGCTTTAGTTCTTTGTAAATTACGGATATCAGCCCTTTGTCAGATGGGTAAACTGCAAAAATTTTTTCCCAATCTGTTGGTTGCCGATTCACTCTAATGATTGTTTCTTTGGCTGTGCAGAAGCTGTGGAGTTTGATTAGGTCCCATTTGCCTATTCTGGCTTTTGTTGTCAATGCTTTTGGTGTTTTGGTCATGAACTCCTTGCCTACACCTATGTCCTGAATGGTTTTGCCTAGATTTTCTTCTAGGGTTTTTATGGTGTTAGGTCTTATGTTTAAGTCTTTAATCCATCTGGAGTTAATTTTAGTGTAAGGTGTCAGGAAGGGGTCCAGTTTCTGCTTTCTGCACATGGCTAGCCAGCTTTCCCAACACCATTTATTGAACAGGGAAGCCTTTCCCCATTGCTTGTTTTTTTTTTTTTTTTGAGACGGAGTTTCGCTTTTGTTACCCAGGCTGGAGTGCAATGGCGCGATCTCGGCTCACCGCAACCTCCGCCTCCCGGGTTCAGGCAATTCTCCTGCCTCAGCCTCCTGAGTAGCTGGGATTACAGGCATGTGCCACCATGCCCAGCTAATTTTTTGTAGTTTTAGTAGAGACGGGGTTTCACCTTGTTGACCAGGATGGTCTCGATCTCTTGACCTCGTGATCCACCCGCCTCGGCCTCCCAAAGTGCTGGGATTACAGGCTTGAGCCACCGCGCCCGGCCCCCATTGCTTGTTTTTAACTGGTTTGTCAAAGATCAGATGGTTGTAGATATGTTGTGTTGCCTCCGAGACCTCTGTTCTGTTCCATTGGTCGATATCTCTGTTTTGGTACCAGTACCATGCTGTTTTGATTACTGTAGCTTGTAGTATAGGTTGAAGTCTGGTAGTGTGATGCCCCCTGCTTTTTTCTTTTTGCTTAGAATTGACTTGGCTATGCGGGCTCTCTTTTGGTTCCATATGAAGTTTAAGGTGGTTTTTTCCAGTTCTGCAAAGAAGGTCATTGGTAGCTTGATGGGGATAGCATTGAATCTGTAAATTACTTTGGGCAGTATGGCCATTTTCACGATATTGATTCTTCCTAACCATGAACATGGAATGTTTCTCCATCTGTTTGTGTCCTCTCTTATTTCATTAAGCAGTGGCTTGTAGTTCTCCTTGAAGAGGTCCTTAACGTTCCTTGTTAGTTGTATTCCTAGGTATTTTATTCTCTTTGTGGCAATTGTGAATGGAAGTTTGTTCTTGATTTGGCTCTCTTTAAGTCTGTTACTGGTGTATAGGAATGCATGTGATTTTTGCACATTGATTTTGTATCCTGAGAATTTGCTGAACTTGCTTATCAGTTTCAGGAGGTTTGGGGCTGAGACAATGGGGTCTTCTAGATATACAATCATGTCGTCTGCAAATAGAGACAATTTGACTTCCTCCTTTCCTATTTGAATGCCCTTTATTTCTTTTTCTTGCCTGATTGCTCTGGCTAGAACTTCTAATACTATATTGAATAGCAGTGGTGAGAGCGGACATCCTTGTCTGGTGCCACATTTCAAGGGGAATGCTTCCAGTTTTTGCCCATTCAGTATGATATTGGCTGTTGGTTTGTCATAAATAGCTTTTATTATTTTGAGATACGTTCCATCGATACCTAGCTTATTGAGGGTTTTTAGCATAAAGGGCTGTTGAATTTTGTCAAAGGCCTTCTCTGCATCTATTGAGATAATCATGTGGTTTTTGTCTTTAGTTCTGTTTATGTGGTGAATTACGTTTATAGACTTGCGTATGTTGAACTAGCCTTGCATCCCCGGGATGAAGCCTACTTGATCATGGTGGATAAGCTTTTTGATGTGCTGTTGCAATCGGCTTGTCAGTATTTTATTGAAGATTTTTGCATCCATGTTCATCATGGATATTGGCCTGAAATTTTCTTTTCTTGTTGAGTCTCTGCCGGGTTTTGGAATCAGGATGAGCTTAGTGTCATAAAATGATTTGGGAAGAATTCCCTCTTTTTGTATTGTTTGGAATAGTTTCAGAAGGAATGGTACCAGCTCCTCTTTGTATGTCTGGTAGAATTCAGCTGTGAACCCATCTGGACCTGGGCTTTTTTTGGGTGGTAAGCTCTTAATTGCTGCCTCAACTTCAGACCTTGTTATGGGTCTGTTCAGGGTTTCGGCTTCTTCCTGGTTTAGGCTTGGCAGGAGGCAAGTGTCCAGGAATTTATCCATTTCTTCCAGGTTTATTAGTTTGTGTGCGTAGAGTTGTTTGTAATAATCTCTGATGATGGTTTGAATTTCTGTGGAATCTGTGGTGATATCCCCTTTATCGTTTTTTATTGCATCAATTTGGTTATTCTCTCTTTTCTTTTTTATTAATCTGGCTAGTGGTCTGTCTATTTTGTTGATCCTTTCATAAAACCAGCTCCTGGATGTATTGATTTTTTGAAGGGTTTTTTGTGTCTCTATCTCCTTCAGTTCTGCTCTGATCTTAGCTATTTCTTGTCTTCTGCTAGACTTTGAGTTTTTTTTGATCTTGATCCTCTAGCTCTTTCAGTTTTGACGATAGGTTGTCAATTTTTGATCTCTCCTTGCTTCTCATGTGGGCACTTATTGCTATATATTTTCCTCTAGAGACTGCTTTAAATGTGTCCCAGAGATTCTGGTATGTTGTGTCTTCATTCTCGTTGGTTTCGAAGAACATCTTTATTTCTGCCTTCATTTCATTGTTTATCCAGTCAACATTCAAGAGCAAGTTGTTCAGTTTCCATGAAGCTGTGCGGTTCTCAGTTAGTTTTTGAATTCTGAGTTCTAACTTGATTGCACTGTGGTCTGAGAGACTGTTACGATTTCCGTCCTTTTGCATTTGCTGAGGAGTGATTTACTCCCAATTATGTGGTCGATTTTAGAGTAGGTGTGATGTGGTGCTGAGAAGAATGTATATTCTGTGGATTTGGGGTGGAGAGTTCTGTAAATGTCTATTAGGTTTGCTTGGTCCAGGTCTGAGTTCAAGTCCTGGGTATCCTTGTTAATTTTCTGTCTGGTTGATCTGTCTAATGTTGACAATGGGGTGTTAAAGTCTCCCACTATTATTGTGTGGGAGTCTAAGTCTCTTTGTAAGTCATTAAGAACTTGCCTTATGTATCTGGGTGCTCCTGTATTGGGTGCATATATATTTAGGATCGTTAGCTCTTCTTGTTGCATTGATCCTTTTACCATTATGTAATGTCCCTCTTTGTCTCTTATGATCTTTGTTGCTTTAAAGTCTAATTTATCAGAGATGAGAATTGCAACTCCTGCTTTTTTTTGCTCTCCATTTGCTTGGCAAATCTTCCTCCATCCCTTTATTTTGAGCCTTTGTGTATCCTTGCATGTGAGATGGGTTTCCTGGATACAGCACACCGATGGGTTTTGTCTTTTTGTCCAATTTGCCAGTCTGTGTCTTTTGATTGGGGCATTTAGTCCATTTACATTTAGGGTTAATATTGTTATGTGCGAATTTGATACTGCCATTTTGGTGCTAGCTGGCTGTTTTGCCCTTTAATTGAGCTGGTACTTGTTGTTCCTTTATATGTGTAGAGCCTCTTTCAGGAGCTCTTGTAGAGCTGGCCTGGTGGTGACGAAGTCTCTGAGTACTTGCATGTTCCCAAAGGATTTTATTTTTCCTTCACTTATGAAGCTTAGTTTGGCTGGATAGGAGATTCTGGGTTGAAAGTTCTTTTCTTTAAGGATGTTGAATATTGGCCCCCATTCTCTTCTGGCTTGTAGGGTTTCTGCTGAGAGATCTGCTGTGAGTCTGATGGGCTTCCCTTTATGGGTAACCCGACCTTTCTCTCTGGCTGCCCTTAGTATTTTCTCCTTCATTTCGACCCTGGTGAATCTGACGATTATGTGCCTTGGGGTTGCTCTTCTTGACGAATATCTTTGTGGTGTTCTCTGCATTTCCTGGACTTGAATGTTTGCCTGCCTTGCTAGGTTGGGGAAGTTTTCCTGGATAATATCCTGAAGATTATTTTCCAGCTTGGATTCATTCTCTTCGTCGCATTCGGGTACGCCTATCAAACGTAGATTAGGTCTTTTCACATAGTCCCACATTTCTTGGAGACTTTGTTCATTCCTTTTTACCCTTTTTTCTCCAGTCTTGCCTTCCCATTTTATTTCATTGAGTTGATCTTCGACCTCTTATATCCTTTCTTCTGCTTGGTCAATTCGGCTGTTGATACTTGTGCATGCTTCACGAAGTTCTCGTGTTGCGTTTTTCAGCTCCATGAATTCACTTATATTCCTTTCTATTTTGTCTATTCTTGTTAGCATTTCGTCCAATCTTTTTTCAAGGTTCTTAATTTCTTTGCATTTGGTTAGAACATGTTCTTTAAGTTCACAGAAGTTTCTTACTACCCACCTTCTGAAGTCTGATTCTGTCATTTCATCACACTCGTTCTCCCTCCAACTTTGTTCCCTTGCTGGTGAGGAGTTGTGATCCCTTTTAGGAGGAGAGGTGTTCTGGTTTCGGGTGTTTTCATCCTTTTTTCGCTGGTTTCTTCCCATCTTTAAGGATTTATCCACCTGTCGACTTTGTGGTTGTTGGCTTTCACATTCGGTCTCAAATCTTTCAGATTGACGGTCTGTTTGTTGATGATGAGGTTATTTCTGTTTCTTGGTTTTCCTTCTGACAGTCTGGCCCCTCTGCTGTAAGTCTGCTGAGGTTCACTCCAGGCCCTGCTTGCCTGGGGTTCACCTGCAGCAGCTGCTGAACAGCAAGGGTTGTTACCAGTTTTCTTATTCTGCTATCTTTGTCCCAGAAGGATACCCGCCTAGTGTCAATCTGATCTCTCTTTTATGAGGTGTCTTTTTGGATATATAGGGGTCAGGGAACTGCTTGAGGAGACGGTCTCTTCTTTATAGGAGCTCAAACGGTGAGCTGCGAGCTCTGTTGTTGTTCATTCAGAGCTGCTGGGCAGGTACTTTTAGGTCTGCTGTAGCAGTACTCATACACTGCTTTTTGCTCCCAGGTGCTCTGTCCCAGGGATTTAGGGCTTTATTTATGAGTTTCCGTTATGCTGCTGCCTTCTTTTTTTTTTTTTTCTCCTTCAGACCTGCCCAGCCCAGCAAGGAGGCAGCCTAGTCACTGTCGGCCTATAGCAGCTTTGCTGAGCTGCTGTAGGCTCCGCCCCGCTGCCGAGTAAACTTCCCTGCAGTCCTGTTTATATGGGTGTAGTTAGAACTGCTTTGGCGATGGTGGCCCGCCTCTGTTGGGGCGGAGTCTCTGCTGTGGCGGGTTGCCTTGGCAACGGCGGGCTGCGTCAGCAATGGCAGGTTGCCTTGGCAATGGCGGGCTGCCTCAGCAATGGCGGGTTGCCTTGGCAACGGCGGGCTGCCTCAGTAATGGCGGATGCCCCTCCCCCACAGAGCTGGACAGTCCTGGGTTCAGCTGCGCTTGCTGTGAAACTCTCAGTCCAGAGTTTCTGGTTGCTGTTCTTTTATGGGGGTGGGGCCAGCCGAGCCTGATCGCCTGGCTCCCTGCCTCAGAGCCTTTTTAAAGTTGTTGTTCCAGTCGCCTGTTGAAGAGGCGCCTGGGTCTGTTTGCTATCCCCTGCGGCCACTCACTGCGCTGGCTTAAACAGCGGCACTGAGGTTTGTGGCGCTTTTTTTTGTTTTTTTCCCCTGGAATCTACTGTCCTGGTTCTCTGCTCAGTCCCCTTTTTGAACCGGCGTACGGGCGACTTCTCGTGGCTCCAATCGCCAGCCAAAAGGGCCCCTGGACCCGTGTATTTTGTACGGGAACCGTGCCTCCGGGGCGCTGACAAAGCAGCCGCGCGGGGCAAAGCAGCGGTGCCACCTGCACAGCCGTGCTGGCCAAAACAGCCGCTCTGGCGACCCTGGAGCACCTCTGCCCGGGAATTACCTAGTCTGTGGGCAATAAAAACGCGGCATCCACTCACCCTCTCCGCTTTCACTGGGAGCTGCAATCCTGAGCTGTTCCTAAACGGCCATCTTGGATCCAGATCCATAGCTAATCTTTCAACCCTAACCCCTGTCCCACTCTCCCTCCTTTTGGAGTTCCCAGTGTCTGTTGTTCCCCTCTGATGTCTACATGTACCCATTGTTTAGCTCTCACTTACAAGTGGGAATGTGTAGTCTTTGATTTTCTGTTTCTGAGTTATTTCACGTAGGATAATGGCCTCCAACTCCAACCATGTTACTGCAAACAAGGCATGATTTCATTCTTTTTTATGCTGTCTAGTGTTCCATGTTGTATATATATGACATTTTCTATATCGAATCATCCATTGATAGACACTGAGGTTGATTCCATGACTTTGCTGTTGTGAATATGATAAACATACAAGTGCCAGTGTCTTTTCATATATAATTTATTTATTTTTGGATAGATACCCAGTAGTGGGATTGCTGGGTCAAATGGTAATTCTATTTTTAGTTATTTGAGAAATATCCATGCTGTTTTTCACTGAGGCTGTACTAATTCACATTCCCACCAGCAGCATATACACGTTTCCATTTCTCCCCATCCACACCCACATCTGTGACTTTTTAATAATAGCTATTCTGATGGTATCTCCTTGGGGTTGGAATTTGCATTTTGCTGTTAATGAGTGATGTTGAACGTTGTTTCATATGTTTATTAGCCACTTGTATGTTTCACTTTTTGATGGGGTTGGTTTTTTAATTTTTTCTTGTTGAGTTCCCTGTAGATTCTAAATATCGGTCCTTTATCAGATGCATGACTTGCAGATATTTTCTCCTGTTATGTAGGTTGCCTGTTTACTCTTTTGAAAATTTCTTTTGCAGTGCAGAAGCGTTCTAGTTTAAGCCTCAGTTCTCTATTTTTGCTTTTGTTGCATTTGCTTTTGAGGTCTTAGTCACAAATTCTTTGCCTGGGCCAGTGTCCAAAAGGGTTATTCCTAGGTTTTCTGCCAGGTTTCTTCCAGCTTCAGGTCTTATGCTTATGTCTTAATTTAATCTATCTTGAGTTAATATTTGTAGACAGTAAAAATAGGGGTCCCTGCCAGGTACAGTGGCTCACGCCTGTAATCCCAGCACTTCAGGAGTCCAAGGCAGGCAGATCATGATGTCAGGATATTGAGACCATCCTGGCTAACATGGAAAACCTCATCTCTGCTAAAAACACAAAATTTAGCTGGGCACAGTGGTGTGTGCCTGTAATCCCAGCTACTACGGAGGCTGAATAAGAAGAATTGCTTGAATCAGGGAGTGGGATGATGCAGTGAGCCGAGATTGTGCCACGTACTCCAGTCTGGCAACAGAGTGAGATTTCATCTAAAAATAAAAAAGATAAGGGTCCCGTAATAGGGGTCCTGTATCATTCTTCTACATGTGGCTATATGAGTTTTCCAACACCATTTATTGAATAGGATGATCTTTTTTGATGTATATTTTTCTTAACTTTGTCAAAGACCAGTTGACTGTAGGTAGGTGGCTTTACTTACGGATTCTCTACTCTGTTCTGTTGATCTGTGTGTCTATTTTTATACCAGTACCATGTTACTGTGCTTACTAGCTTTGTAGTATAATTAGAAGTCACATAATATGATGCCTCCAACTTTGTCATTTTGGTTAAGAATTGCTTTGATTATTCAGGCTTTTTTTTAGTTCCTTAGGAATTTTAGAATTATTTCTTATTCTGTGAAAAATGACATTGATAATTTGATAGGAATTGTGCTGAATCTGTAGATTGCTTTGAACAGTATGGCCATTTTAATGATATTGATTCTTCAAATCCATGAGCATGGGATGTTTTTTCAATTGTTTGTGTCATCTACCATGTCTTTTATCAGTGTATTATAATTTTCTTTATAGAGATCTTTCACCTCTTGGTGAAATGCATTCCTAGGTAATTTTGTGTGGCTACTCTAAATGGGATTGCCTTCTTGATTTGGTTCTAAGCTTGAACATTTTAAGTATATTTAAATATTACTGATTTTTTTAACATTAATTTGTTTTTCTTATCTTTTGAATGTATGTGTGTGTGTGTGTGTGTGTGTGTGTGTGTGTGTGTGTGCGCGCGCACATTTAATAGAAACAGGGTGTCACCATGTTGCCCAAGCTGGTCTTGAACTCCTGGGCTCAAGCTATTCTCCCACCTCAGCCTCCCAAAACGCTGGGATTATAAACATGAGTCACTGTATGTTAATTTGTACCTTGAAACTTTTACTGAAGTCATTTATCAAATCTTTAGGGTTTTCTAGGTATAAGACTATGTCATTAGCAAACAGAGATCATTTGACTTACTCTTTTCCAATGTGAATGCCCTTTATTTCTTTCTTTTGCCTGATGCTCTGGCTGGACTTCTGGTACTATGTTGAATAGGAGTGGTGCAAGTGTGCATCCTTGTCAGTTCTAGTTCTTAGGGGGATGCTTTCAACTTTTCCCCATTCAGTATGATGTTGCTGTGGGTTTGTCATATATGGCTGTTATTATTTTGAGGTATGTTCCTTTGATGCTTGGTTTGTTGAAGGTTTTTTAGCTTTGTTTTTGTTTTTTGAGACAGGGTCTTACTCTGTCACCCAGGCTTCAGTGCAGTGGCGTGATCTTGGTTCATTGCAACCTCTGCCTCTCAGGCTCAAGAGATCCTCCACCTCAGCCTCCCAAGTAGCTGGGACTATAGGAACAAGCCATCACACCTAGTTAACTTTGTATGTTTTGTAGAAACAGGGCTTCATCATGTTGCCCTGTCTGGTCTCAAACTCCTGGCCTCACGTGATCCACCTCCCTCGGCCTCCCAAAGTGCTGGGATTACAAACGTGAGCCACTGTGCCCCGCTCCACTGCACCCCAGCTTCCATCCGTGGGTTCTCTGACAGGTTCCAGTACTCTTCCCTCAGGCTTCCCCTCTGGCCACCATCATTCACCTGTAAGTTTGATTCTTTCTGGGGAGAACTGGCTCTGTCATCTCTGGTTGCCCATCTTGGGGAAAACCCTGTCTGCTTCTCCTGACTGTGGGGCTTCTTCCAAGCTTATGCTTGGGGAATGAATAACCTATTTTTTAAAGTGCTTTCAACTCACTCCTGAAAGGTCTGCCTCTTAGAGAAGGGGTTTTGAAATGTTAGATTCCTGCCATGCCTTGGGCCGTGAAAGGCTGCCCCACCTCTCAGGGCCATTTTACTGGAACTGCAGCTTTCTCTTTTAAGAAATTGCCCTTGGCTGGGTGTGGTGGCTCATGCCCTTAATCCCAGCACTTTGGAAGGCTAAGGCAGGTGGATCATGAGGTCAGGAGACCAAGACCATCCTGGCTAACATGGTGAAATCCCATTTCTACTAACATACAAAAAGATTAGCCAAGTGTGGTGGAGCACGCCTGTAGTCCCAGCTACTTCGGAGGCTGAGGCAGGGAAATCGCTTGAACCCAGGTGACGGGGGATGCCACGAGCCGAGATCGTGCCACCACACTAGAGCCTGGGTGACAGAGCAAGACTCTGTCTCAAAAAAAAATTGCTCCTCAGAAATGGCTTTTTTATTTCCATCATATGCATTTTAAAAAAGATTTCTCATTGTGCCACATTTCAAGGGGAATGCTTCCAGTTTTTGCCCATTCAGTATGATATTGGCTGTTGGTTTGTCATAAATAGCTTTTATTATTTTGAGATACGTTCCATTGATACCTAGCTTACGGAGTGTTTTTAGCATAAAGGGCTGTTGAATTTTGTCAAAGGCCTTCTCTGCATCAATTGAGATAATCATGTGGTTTTTGTCTTTGGTTCTGTTTATGTGGTGAATTACGTTTATAGACTTGCGTATGTTGAACCAGCCTTGCATCCCC
>NW_022437168.1:97288-191890 GCF_009761245.1 Sapajus apella | reverse complement strand
AAAACCTAAAATGCAATAAAATAAATAAGTGGGAAAAAAAAAAGAAATAAAACCACAAAGACAAAAGAATATCTCTACAAAAGAAGCTTTTCAGTTTATTAGATGAAAATAAAATTCAAGGAATATATTAGTATTATATTTTATGTTGTTAATTTTTGTTTTATTTAATCCTAGGAGTTTTACCTAACAATTATTTTTAAAACCTTACTCAAAGAAGCACAACAAATGTTTGCATTCTTGTTTGTTTTGTTGTTGTTTACTTTTCCCAAAAAGGTAAATGAAACTGTATACAATGAAACATATTGGTGATTAGGTGTCATGGCATCTGGCACTGACATCTGCTACTACTGACCCCAGGTTATTTCGGCTGCTTTGCCTGGCAAGGCGGGCACCTGCATCATACTTCAAAAAATCATGCTGGGCTTTCCACGTCTGCAGTTTCTGTGAATATATCAATCTTCCCACATAGAGGAGTATGTTTTAAAATTAAGGTTATAAGAGAGGTTGGAGTCAAGATGGCTGAATAGACACAACTCTGGTGCAAAACAACTGATGAGAGAGATGCAGGAATTGAGATCTCCTAGCTCCAACCAAGGTACCAGGTGCATTTCAACAGGTCTGGTCAGACAGTGAGTAAAGTCCAGGAAGAGCAGACCAAGGCAGGGAGGGGTGACGCTTCACCAAGAAAGTGCATCTGACTGGTAAGTCGGAGGCTCCCCCTCTGGCACTCCGGTCCAGATACAGCACTTCCCCAAAGCCTTAGCAATACACAGAACAGGGGATCTTTGCCAGTCAAGCACCAGAAAATACAAGTGCAGAGTTGAATGATAACCCAGGACGGTGTCCTGGATTGGTGCACAGATCTAAGCAAATGCATAAGGCCATAAGGCAGCCGGGAGAGCCTGCAGACCAAGCTATCGCCCCCTCCCCCTGCCCGGAGAGAGAGGGAGCTGAAAGGGGAAAGACAGACAGAGCAGCTGGGTGGTCCCCTCCCCCATGAACAGAGAAAGAGGGAGCTGAAATTGGGGAGACAGACAGTATGGCTGAGTGGGTCTCTACCCTTCCCTACAAACTCCAGAGGGTGGAAGCACTAACTCTAGTGGATTATGCAGCCAGTGCCTCAGTCTGAGCTGAACCCTGAATGATCCAGCCCTGGGGAGGAAAGACGCAACCCACCATTAAAGAGGAGGGACCAGACTTCATGTTTTAACAAAAAACACAGGAAGCCTACTTAGCAATGGGCGGTGTTCTTGACCACTCAGTAGTGCCTCCAGGTCATAGGATGAGGCAGACCTAACCTCCCAATGTAAACAAAAAAGACACAGGAAGCTTACCTAGCAACCTGAAGGAGTCCCTGGAAACCCAGTAGCACCTCTACAGGCAGACAAGGGAACTCATCAAGAAACTCCTTGAGATCATAACTAGATAAATCAACCAAGATGGGGAAAAAAACAGTGCAAAAAAGGTGAAACCATCAAGAACCAGAACACCTCTTCTCCTTCAAGGGATCACAACTCCTCATCAACATGGGAACACATATGACCAAGAAAGAGTGTGACAAATTGACAGAAACAGTCTTCAGAAGGTGGATAACACCAAACTTTCCTGAGCTAAAGGAACACATTCTAACTCAATGCAAAGAAGCTAAAAACCTTGAAAAAAGGTTAGACGAAATGCTGACTGGAATAACCAGCTTAGAGAAGAACATAAATGACTTGATGAAGTTGAAAAACACAGCACAAGAACTATGTGAAGCAAATATAAGTTTTAATAGCCAAATCGATCAAACAGAAGAAAGGATATTAGAGATTGAAGATCAACTCAATGAAATAAAAACGGAAGGCAAGACAAGAGAAAAAAGAGTGAAGAGAAATGAACAAAGTTCTCCAAGAAATATGGAATTAAGTGAAAAAGACCTAATCTACGCTTGATAGGTGTACCTGAAAAATGATGAGGAGAATGAATCCAAGCTGGAAAACATGCTCCAGGATATGATCCAGGAGAACTTCCCCAGCCTAGCAAGGCAGTCCAACATTCAAATCCAAGAAATATAGAGAACTCCACAAAGATATTCCTCAAGAAGAGCAACCCCAAGGCACATAATCATCAGATTCACCAGGGCTGAATGAAGGAAAAATGCCAAAGGCAACCAGAAGAAAGGTCAGGTCACCCACAGAAGGAAGCTAATCAGACTCACAGAGGATCTCTCGGCAGAAACCCTACAAGCCAGAAGGGAGTGGGGCCAATATTCAACATCCTTAAAGAAAAGAACTTTCAACCCAGAATCTCCTATCCAGTCAAACTAATTTTCATAAGTGAAGGAGAAATAAAATCCTTTACGGACAAGCAATTACTGAGAGATTTCATCACCACCAGACCTGCCTTACAAGAGCTCCTGAAAGAAACACTAAACACAGTAAGGAACAAGTACTAGCCACTGCAAAAGCACACCAAATGGCAAAGACCAAAAATGCAATGAAGAAAATGAGTCAACTAACAGACAAGAAAACCAACCAGTAACAAAATGGCAGGATCAGATTCACACATAACAATATTAACATTGAATGTAAACAGCCTAAATGCCCCAATCAAAAGACACAGGCTGGCAAACTGGATAAAAAGTTAAGACCCATCAGTGTGCTGTATTCAGGAAACCCATCTCACATACAAAGACACACACAGACTCAAAATAAAGGGATGGAAGAAGATTTACCAAGCAAACGGAGAACAAAAAAAGCAGGGGTTGCAATCCTAATCTCTGATAAAATGGACTTCAAACCAACCAAGCTCAAAAGGGACAAAGAAGGGCACTACATAATGGTAAAAGGATCAATCCAACAAGAAGAGCTAACTACCTTAAATATATATGCACCCAACACAGGAGAACCCAGATACATAAAGCAAGTTCTTAACAACCTAAAATGAGATTTAGACTCCCACACAATAATAGTGGGAGACTTCAACACTCCACTGTCAGTATTAGACAGATTGATGAGACAGAAAATTAACAAGGACATCCAGGACTTGAATACAGAGCTGGACCAAGTGGACCTAATAGACACATACAGAACACTCCACCCCAGATCCACAGAATATACATTTTTCTCAACACCACATTGCACGACTCTAAAATTGACCACATCATTGGAAGCAAATCACTCCTTAGCAAATGCAAAAGAATGGAAATCATAACAGTCTTTCAGACCACAGCGCAATCAGACTTGAACTCAGGATTAAGAAACACACTCAAACCTGCACAAACACTTGGAAACTGGACAACTTGCTTCTGAGTTTCGAATGGATAAACAATAAAATGAAGGCAGAAATAAAGATGTTCTTTGAAACCAATCAGAATGAAGACAAAACTTACCAGAATCTCTGGGACATCTTTAAAGCAGTGTCAAGAGGGAAATTTATAGAAATAAATGCCCACAAGAGAAATGAGGAAAGATCTAAAATTGACACCCTATCATCAAAATTGAAAGAGCTAGAGGAGGAAGACCAAAACAACTCAAAAGCTAGCAGAAGACAAGAAATAACTAAGATCAGAGCTGAATAAAGGAGATAGAGACACAAAAAAAAACCCTTCAAAAAATCAATAAACCCAGGAGCTGATTTTTTGAAAAAAGCAACAAAATAGACAGACCGATAGTCAGACTAATAAAAAAAGAAAAGAGAGAAGAATCAAATAGATGCAATAAAAAAGATAAAGGAGGTATAACCACTGATCCCACAGAAATACAAACTACCATCAGAGATTGCTACAAACAGCTCTATGCACATAAATCAGTAAACCAGGAAGAAATGGATAAATTCCTGTACACTTGTACTCTACCAAGACTAAACCAGGAGGAAACTGAAACCCTGAATAGACCAATAACAAGGGCTGAGGTTGAGGCAGCAATCAGTAGCCTACAAACCAAAAACAGTCCAGGTCCAGACGGGTTCACAGCCAAATTCTAACAGACGTACGAAGAGGAGCTGTTTCCATTCCTCTGAAACTATATCAAACAATACAAAAAGAGGGATTCCCCCCAAATATTTTTTATTATACAGATTTAGGGTGTACAAAAAGACATTTTGATATATATATACACATGGTGAAATGATTGCTACATGTACACAACTAAACATACCCATCATCTTCCATAGTTGTTACCTCTTTTGCATGTGAACGCATGTGTGTGTGTGTGTATGTGTGTGTGTGTGTGTGTGTGTGTGGTAACAGCACCTAAAATCTACTCTCAGCAAATTTTTAATATAAAATTTAATATTATTAACTGTAGTCCTCCTGCTGTACATTAAATCTCAAGACTTATTTATCTTACATAACTTCATGTTTGTATTCTTTGGCTTACATCTCCTCATTTTCTCCCCCTCCCTGCCCCTAGGAACTAACTACTGCTCTACTCTCTGTTTCTTTGTATTTGACTTAAAAATATTCCATATGTAAGTGAGATTATGCAGTATTTTTCTTTCTGCATCCGGCTAATTTCACTTAGCATAATGTCCTCTAGCTTCATTCAAGTTGTCACAAATGGCAGTATCTTTTTTTAAGGCTGAGTAATATTCTATTTTGTGTGTGCATGTGTGTCTATGAATCATTATTCATCCATCCACAGACACTATTTTCATATCTTGGTTATTGTGAATAATGCTTTAATAAATATAAAAGTGCAGATATCTCTTTGAGGTATTAATTTCATGTTCATAACCCAGAAAAGGAATTCTGAATTATATGGTAGTTCCATTTTTAAAGTTTTGAGAAACTGTAATACTTTTTTGCATAATGTTTGTCCAAATTATAGTCCCACAAGTAGTATACAAGGGTCTCCCTTTCTCCAAATCCTCGTCCCGAATTCTTTCATATTTTGGTAGTAGCCATCATAACAGATAGTGAAGTGACTTCTCATTGCAGTTCTGATTCCCATTTCTTCAATGATTAATAATATCAAGTACCTCTTCATATACTTGCAGGCCATTTTTATGTTTTCTTTGGAGAAATGTCTGTTCAGGTTCTTTGGCCATCTTAAAATTTGATTATTTGTTTTCTTGCTAGTGAGTAGCATGAGTTCCTTACATGTTTTGAATATTAGCCCTTTTCAGATATATGGTTCACAGATATTTTCTCCCAGTCCATAGGCTGCCTTTTTATTTTTTTTTATTTTTTATTTTTGCTGTGCAGAAGCTTTTTTAGTTTGCTGTAGTTTCACCTGTTTATTTTCATTTTTGTTGCCTGTGCTCTTAGTGTGATATCCAAACATATCATTGGCAAAGTCGGTATTAAGGGGCTTCCCCCTTTTGTTTTCTTCTAGGAGTTTTATGGTGTTCAGGTCTTACCTTTAGGACTTTAGACCATTTTGAGTTGATTTTTGTATATGATGCAAAATAAAGGCCCAGTTTCATTCTTCTGCATGTGGAGATCCAGTTTTCCTAAGACCATTTATAATAAGCTTCTGGTGAATATTTTCCACATAAAGATGAAATCAGCTCTTCTTTCCTCATCTCTTGAAAGCAGATCATCATGAGTGGAGTTTTCAGAACATCCTTATTATTTTCTATGTCACTAATTGTTTCCCTATAAGAGTTTGAAGGAAAGCCAGAAATTGTAGTTGTTTTGGGAAATATGCCATGTGGGAAAAGAGTGGCTCATTTGTGAGCAGATAGTGCAGAAATATTAAAGCTTTCTAAACTACTAATATTTTGTAACATTTTAAATATTGAATATCATAATCTCATTCAATATTTATAAAACTTTATAAGGTAGTTTTTTAAAAAAATTATCATCTTACAAATGAGGAAACTGAGGCTCATGGAAGTATAACTTCCTGAAGTTCACACAGTTAGAAAGTGTCTGGCCAAGGCTGTTAGCTCTGCAGTGTCGTCTCTCCTTCTGGCAAAGAGGCCTCAGACCTTTTCTCATTTTCATAAAGTAGGGGTGATGGCCTTCCCTTTGTACAGGTAAATCAGTTCTCCTTTCTCTGGCCCTAAAAATTTCCAGTATTTGAAAAACAATTTCTCCCAGTTTCTACCACCCTTCACTCTTCCCACTCTAACTCTCTCTCCCCTTAAAGAACACTTTTTTGTACCTCTACCAGTGTTTTTCTAGGTTGGGAGCTTCCACCTAACTGAATTCAGCAATTATTTGACTGTGCCATTCCTCCCAAGTAAATGTGGAGAACTGAGAGGACTCTTGGGGACTGCAAAAGTCCTAGCAAGGGAGATACACCTACTACCTGACTTCCTACACTCTTCTTTGAAGGACAAAGTCTTTGTTCCAGATGATAGGATTCAAATTTAAATATAAATGAATAGAAATATTTTTCCTCCTGGAGCACTTGTTTCAGGTGTTGTGACTGCCCTACTTCCTATAACTTCTCATTTCCTGTTTTCCTCTGAGAAAGCCTATCATGTTAGACAAGGAAACAGGCTCTACATCTTCATGAGGGTACAGCCTTTTCTAATACTTACTCTCTGTGTTTCCAGACCTTAGGAAAAGGTGAATATGAAGGACTATTATCTTCTCAGAAAACTGACATCATTACCTACATAGGGTCACTGAAAAGCATACTGAGAGTTAGTAAAAATGTTAACAATTTTCCTTTTGTTCAGTTCTAGGACAAAAGTTAGAGCAATTACCTCAGCTTGTTGAGCAGAGGTACCTTGAGGCAGTGGCTTTTATCCTCTATAGTTGTGTCTGGAGTTACCACCACATAGCCAGCACACCATTTTCTCTGAGGGCTGACAAAACTGCTTTCATTCATGTACAATTCCCAGTCTGCCTGTGCCCATGGTTGGTCCTACAGGTCCGGTCAACCAAAGTAGACTGTGTTCAGCACCTCTACACAGTCAGGTATCACAAGGTCCTTGAAACTGGGAGTGAGGTCGCTGGGTTTAGGGTATTACAAACTTCTATGGCTATGCATGAGTTTTTACACAGTAAGCCCTGGTACTTGATTAGTTTGGCATTTGTAAGTCAATGGTGGCCCTTTGCATTCATCCAGCTGACTATAGCATGGGGGTCTTTTATTTTTAAATTCTGTACTAGGGTTAGCTTGTCCACTTACTGTGCCAGCAGAGCAGTGGCTGCTATTGCCTGTAGGCACGGAGGCCATCCTTTAGATATTCCATCCAGTTGTTTGGACAGGTATGCCACCGGTCAAGGCCATGGGCCCATTGTCTGAGGACTCCCACTGCCATTTTTTCTCATTCAGACACATACAGGGTGAAAGGCTTTGCTAAGTTCAGCAGCCCAAGGGCTGGGCAGACATTGGTTTTTTGTTTTTTATTTTTTAACTTGAAGAAGGCCTGTTGTTACTCTGGGTTCCATTTAAGTCTTTTCACTACAACCACCCCCACCTCCCCACTTTTGTGGCCTCATACAGAAGTTTGGCTAGGATTGCAAAGTTAGGAATCCAGAGCCTACAAAAGCCTACCTCCCCCAAGAATTCTTATACCTGTCTCTGGGTCTTCAGTACTGGCAGACTGCTGATAATTTATTTTCTTTTTCTGGTCCTAGGATTCACTGTCCTTGCTAGATGGTAAATCGCAGATAATATACCTGTTGTTGGCAGATATGGACCTTTTTCTTGGAGATCTTGTACCCAACAAGTCTCCAGGTGTCGGAGTAATGTGTCAGTTCCCAGGTACATCCAACTGCTGCCGGGTGTCCCAGCAAAAGATCTTTTTTTTTTTAAATGAAATCCAACAATTTTATTTTAATGCGCTGTATTGTCTAAATTTTTTTTTCCTGTTTTCATACAGTAAAGAAAACAAAACACGGCACATTCACATTTTTCCCGAGGAACTGTAAAGATTATCTCTACAGGGATAAACGTTGTAAAGCCTGAAGCTCAATCAATTGATGTTGAAAACTCTCAAAGGGAGTAAAGGCTTGATCTGAATGGTCTAGAACATGTACTGTAATTTAATAGAAGAGATGGTCGTCTTAATATTTAATGATTTAAAAGAACTTCCCAGTCCATGCGAAGAGTACAATCCAAGAATAAATCAAAGTTCTGAACGCATTTTATGCTACATATGTGTATACTTTGTGATCCTCAGGTGTTCATGCCAAATATTCTCTCACAGTAAGTCCTTCAATAGTTTCTTAATAACAACTGGACTTGGTAAGAGTCAAGGCTTCAACTGCTGAGTTACCTCCGCTACTAGAACGTTGTGCTGCATCTTCTTTCTAGATTTCATTATCCAAAAGATCATTTATATACTGAAGCAACACACAGCCTAGGTCTTTGGCAGGAAAGCTGTGGAAGTCTCAGAGTAGTGCTTTCCCAAAAATGGTTGGGGAATTTTAAAATCCCCGGGGAAGCTGAGTCCAGGTGCACTGAGTGGTTACACCTGACCCCGGATCTTTCCAGTGAAATACAAACAGTTTCTGGCTCTCAGGGGCTAGCTGGATACTGAAGAAAGCATCTTTTAGGTTCAAGTAAGTGAATCAGCTATCTTCAGCTGGCAGCAGTTCTAGCAACATATAGGGATTGGGCACCATTGGGTGTAAAGTTACTGTTGCTTGGTTGACCAGATGCAAATCCTGCGCTGGTTGATAGTCCTTGGTGCCTGGCTTGGGTATGGGCAGAAAAGCTGTATTCCAAGGAGACTTACAAAGAACTATGATTCTGAAGGCTTTCAAATGCCTGAGATGGACCTGGATGCCTTCAAGGGCTTCCCTCAGGACTGAGTACTGTCTTTGCTTAACTGGCTGTGCCCTGGCTTCACTTCTATAACTACCAGGGCCTGGTTTACAGTCAGCCCCATGGGGGTGTTTTCTACCCAAATCCGTGTGGCCATTGCTTAGCCAGGGCAGATCTTATTTCCTGGTCTGGTTGAATCAGGAAAAGTCTCTACTTCTCTTCTCTTGGGACCTTGAGAGCCATTATGACTCCTGTTTGAGGCAGTTTCAACTGCAAGGAACCCTGGTTTGTGAAAATGATGGTGGCTTTTAACTTACTTAACAGGTCCCTCCCCAATAGAGGCAGTAGGCGTCTGACATGTACAAGAATGTCCCCATAGAGAGCAGATTCATGGTAAGGAGAAGGCCTGTTTTTCTGAAACTCTGGTTGCTTTAATTATGTCTATTGTTCTGCTGGACAAAGGGTCTATTGGCTGAGTCACTGCCAAATGCTCAGCCCCAGTATTGACAAGGAAATTAATGTCTCTGCCCCCTACTGTCATCCTGACTGTGGACTCCTTGGGGTTGGACAAGCCTAGTCCCCTTCAGTCCAGCAACCCTTTTGCCAGGTTGAACATGGCTACATTTTTCTTTTTCAAGGCCCCTTGCTCTGAGCTTCCCTGCTTTTTCTTCAACTGAGGGCACTTATTTTTCCAGTGTCCTATCTCCTTGCAATAGGCACACTGGTTCTTCTGCAGAGGCAAGTGACTCAGCTGAGTCTTCTTACTTGGGCTCCCCTTCCCATGGCTGTGGCCAACAAGTTGGCATTCTGTTTGGCTTGCCACTCGTTGTCTCTACAGTTTTCCCTGCAACTCACAGTGTGTCTATTCAGAAAAACTTGGTGTGCTATCTCAAGCATTTGGGAGGTGTTTACACCTCCAAACACAGCTTGTTTCTGAAGCTCCCAGCAAAGCTGATCTTTCTCACCTGCTGGGTTCCACTCAAGCTATGAGCATTTTGCAATAAGCTGCCAGACAGGGCGGCAGTGTTTTTTTCTTTTTTATTTTATCTGCACTTTTTCTCTTTTTTCTTTTTGATTAAGTTTGCCATTTCACTTGCTGGTACACTAGTTTAGTAGCTTATTGTTACACTGTTTGCCCTATCTTAGCAGCTGAGCCTGGCAACTCTCACACACAGCTGCACAGCCAGCTCTCCTTTGTCTTTAGGGTTAGCAGTTTAACTTTTTCTATTCCTGATTTTCCTTTTCACATTTTTCTTTGCCACTAGCACTGCTGCAGCTTGTTCTCTCAACCACTGCGGGGGGTTTAACATTAGCTGCAGCCAGCTATCTATGTACTGGAACTGTTCTAGATGTCCTGGTTTGCCTGTAACCTTATGCCATGTTTTACAAACTAAAGACCTGTCTAGATTTATTTCTGCTGGCCACCCTACCTCTAAAGCAGGCCAATCTATTTCACATAGGGTACGTAATTTCCCTGTAGTCATAGAGACTCTATAGTTACCACTGTACCCTTTATTGAAATTCTTTAGCATGGTTCCTAGCAGGGTGGGTTTCCCTTATGCACCACCCATCTACCTCCCTCCAACCAAGTTAAAACAAAATCAAGACCAAGGTGCTGAGACCAGCACACTATGGGTAATTAGGCCATACTTCCATTCAGTTGAAGTGGAAGTTCCCAGAATCAATCCTACCAATGGGGGCCTGCTGGATCTCACTCTGATGAGGCGTTCCACTGAGAAAGTGGATGTGCCTTCTCAGAGGTGCCTTAAGGATCTGCATCATCCAAGCTAGTGAGAATCCCCCTTGGGGATGCTCTGCAAGGCAAGCCAAAGCTGCCTAAGGGGCTTCCCCAGTCATCTGCCAGACCAAATTTCACTTCCCTACAGGGAACTGGAAATACAGGATGAGCTGTAGACAAAAACCCTAAGACACTGAATGAGGAAGGAAGAGACTTTATTCAGCCATGGAGCATGGACAGACTTGCATCCTAAAAACCTAGCTCCCTGAAGAGCCAGCCATTCCTTTCTCTTTTTAAGGGCTTACAACTCTAAAGGGGGAGAAGAGGTGAAACTGTGTCATTGCCCATTGGCTGGGCAGCAGAACTCAGTCTTTGGCTTTCACTGATTTGCTAATTTATATTTGGTGCATGTGGCAAGGGAAGAACAGAAAGGGTTACAGGAGCTGAACAAAGGCAATAAATCACTTGGTGGCAGATGCAACCTGGGGGCGGTTCTAGATTGTGCAAACATGGAGTACCTGACTGGGGGCAGGTTCCTGGGTCAGAGGAAGAACATTCCTCTGCTACATTCTCACGGTTTATAGATAACATAGGCAACAGTTACAGAAGGGGAGTTATTTCCCACCCTCAGGCCTTGCTGTGGCAAGGCCATTGGCATCAGCTAGTTGCTTGACTGATGAATTCAGCTTCTTGCTATTTTACTTTTTCTACCAGCAATCAACAGGCAGGAAATAAATGGCTTCCTCTCACAAAATTACACCTCTATTTGCTTTTCAAAATAATCTAAAATTATTTCAAGTCAAAAAAAGAAAACATGCTTTTAATGTAATTGTAACTCTCCCTAAAAAAAAACCCTCCTTCTCATTTTAAACCTACATACAAATAAATTATGAACTATTTTAACTTTCTGTTATTTTTTAAAACAACATTCTGATTTAGAGTAATGTCTGAATGTTCCAAGGCCTTAATGCTTCCTACTGTGATTCCTCTGATGTTCATTTGGAATTAATTTTTGATTAATTTTTTTTCATATATACTGCATCTGTAAAATGTCTTCCAGTATGAAGTCTATGGGCTTTTCTAAGGTCTATTTTGGAACAAACACTTTTTTCACATTCTTTAAATTCGTAGGGTTTCTATCCAACACACCTTCTCTGATGTTGAAAAAAGTTTGAGCAACTCTTAGAGAAGTTTTTTCCTGGATAAATTATTCTGTGATCAATAAGATATGCAATCTAAGTAACATCACTGTGCCCCTTGCAGTTCTTAAGCAGAAATGCCACATTTTCTTCTTTCTTTTTTCTAGTCAGTTTTTTTCACTTCTTTTAATTACTAGAGCAAAGGATATAAACATCACCTTGAGTAAAATAGTCGTGACCATCATCACTTTCATATTATGTATGACAGTAGAATTTTGTTCAGTAAAGTAAAAAAACTTTTTTTCACAAGCCTCTATAAAAGATACAGATAAAAAAGGCAACATTTTCCAGTCCCCTGTTTTGTCCAGGCATAAAGATGGTTTTTTTTAACAATCAAATTATACAAATCTTTAATTGTTTAGATCAGGCAACTGAGATTAGCCCAAAACATAGTGCATAGTGTTAATGACAGAACTGATACCAGAAAGTAGCCCAGCTCCTGAAGACTTCAGAGTTTAAAGAAGTTCCCTTTTAACAAGTATCCAGAAAGAATACTTGTAATGCAAGACTGGTTTCTGTCTCTCCTGACACAGAGTGCTAAAGGGAATTGTGGTATACATTGAATGACAGGTTCAGCGTGCTGAGACCGAAGGGAAATAACTGCTACAGCAACAGAAAGATGACAGTACCATAGACTGACAACAGGTGTAGCAAGTGACTATAGGCTTCCAAAAAACAAACAAACAAACAAACATAAACCTGGGGAAACCTCTTTAATTGGAAACTAAACACGCGATATCAGAAGACAAATTCAGAAAATAGGTTTTAAAAGCCCCCAGAATCTAGCCTGGCTAATTGGTATTAGATTACCCATGAACAAAGTCATTTTATAAAGGTTGTAATGTGACTGTTTAAGTGGCCAAATCTCAACCAAAGATTATGAAGTACACAAAGTAGCAGAGTAGTATGAGCCAATCAGTACGACAAATAAATATTTAGAATTCACGCTACCCACAGAGATTTATCTTGTAAATAATTCCAAATAGTCAACTGAATGATTTTCAATGAGTAAAATGAGAAGACAACTAAATTAAATTAGATAAATAAGAAAAGAAATAGAAGTCCTAGAGTGGAATAATACCAACCAAAAAAATGCCTGAGAAATTTTTAAACAAGAAAAAAGACAAAATATCCAAAACCTCAATGAACTTCTACTAGGATAAACACAAAAAGGCCCATAATAAGAAGAGAATCTTTTTTTTTTTTTTTTTTTGAGACAGATTCTCACTCCGTCACCTGGCGCCAGGCTGGAGTGCAGTGGTGTAACCTCAGCTCACTGCAACCTCCGCCTCCCAGGTTCAAGCAATTCTCCTGCCTCAGCCTTCCAAGTAGCTGGGACTACAGGCGCATGCCACCATGCCCAGCTAATTTTTGTATTTTTAGTAGAGATGGTGTTTCACCATGTTGCCCAGGATGATCTCTATCTCTTGACCCCGTGATCCACCCACCTTGGCCTCCCAAAGTGCTGGGTTTACAGGTGTGACCCACTACGTCCAGCCCCAAAAAGAGAATCTTGAAGGCAGCAAGATAAAAGTGATTTGTCATTTATAGGGGGTACTTTTATCGCATTATCAGTGGAATTTTCAATAGAAATCTTGCAAGTTAGAAGAAAGTGGGGTGATACAGTCAATGTGCTGAGAGAACAAAAACTTCCAAGCAAGAGTGTTATAACCATCAAAACTGTTCTTCAAATTAAAAAACAGTTTTTCCAAGATAACCAAATGTTGAAGAAGTACATCTCCACTAGACCCCCACTACAAGAAATGCTGAACAGGGTCCCTTCCATTGCAAATAAAATAATCTAGACAGTAACAAAATCACATGAAAATACAGAGTTATATGGGAAAAACATTCACAGACACAAAAATAAAATTCTGCACTATTACCATGATGACACAGACTTTTAATTATGCTATAAAATTAAAAAATTATAAACCTCTGGTAATGAGTATAGAACATAATATAATTGATAACACCAATAACAAAATTGAGGGCAGATGTAATGAGAAAAAATTGTTGTATACCTCTAAAGTTAAGTTGTTGCCAGATTAAAATATACTATTTTAACTGTAAGAGGTTTTAGGTAATCCCTATGTTTTATGTTTAGGTAAACATAAAAAAAATACTTACAGAGATATATGAAAGAAAATAAGAAAGGAATAAAAGCACATCCCTATAAAAAACAATGAGATACAAACAAGACAGAAGGAAAGAAAACAATGGACAAAATAGCTACAAGAGTAAAATAAAATATTTAATAAAGTGTGTTCTGTGCAGGAAATGCATGAGGGGAGAAGAAAAGACACACAGGTAATACCTTCAAAGGTAAACAACCTTTATCCCATGTAAACGGCAATGCAGATATAATAAGCAAATGAAAAAATTAGCAAATTGCAATGGGAAGGGGAGAAAGGAAAAGAGATATATATATATGTTTACACTCACCAGACTATGGAGGATTCACTTCCAGACTGGGAAGCAACAGCCTGGGCTCCAGAGTTGGCCATTTGTTCATGCAGAGATGAGGGAGGTCTCATGAAATTTTGGCACAGTCTGGAACTCTAGCTCTTTTTGTAATGAGTTGTTGGACATGAGGTCCAGTCATGAGGGCCCTTCATGACTGGGGGCAGGGGACACAAAAAGATCAACTTGTTTTTTGTGAATATTTATTGTTTTTCAATAATTAACCTATAGGAATAGATTGAAATAGGTATTTCTCCAAAACAGCACTGGATGAACGCTTCTAGGGACTCACAGGACCTGTTCCAGGACTTGGTAACCATTGTTTGTGTCCATGTTCAATTGAGTCCAAATTTCACATTTAACTTTTTCTCCAAATTTGGCCTTAATTTGATACTCAATTTTAGGAAAATGACTTTAGAGATACATGAGGAAGGCAGAGTTGATATAAATTATAGATACAGGGTAAGCACAGGAGAACTAAAAGCACAAATATATCTAATGCCATTCAATTTTGCAACACAACAGTACACATTGGAGCAAATTCATCTGCTAACAATATAAGTTCAGTGCGACTATCATTAAGAGCTTTTTCTACATGTAAGCTTAATATTTTAGTTAGTTGCTGAAGCAGGATTGTACCAGCAGCAAAAGAAAATACTGTGATAGGGTTCCACCACCGTGGAGTCTGGTGCATTTGCAACCAGCAATGTTTGTAAGCATCTATATTACTGGGGAGGGGAATATTATCCTGGATGGTGAATAAAATTAATGACCACCGCCATGTGCATCTCCCTGTCCAATGATCTAGCAAGTATCACCACCCATAGGATCTGCATACCCAGAGGGCACATCAGGGAACAGGAGAATTCTACTATCATTGTATTGCTGTAATGTGTCATTTAAGTAACAAAGTACTGTGTTTCATTTGGGCTTGGGCAAAAATAGACTATTTGGTTTGGTTAAAAGAAGTCAAGTTTGGATTACAGATGTTATTATCCCACCCTCGTTGGTGTTGCCATATCCATTCAGAAATGTTAACAGGGACAATTCTCCAAAGAGTACATTTCTGGCATCCTCTGACAACTCGAGGCATAGCCAGCACTGACTGCAGTTGGCTTCTGTTACAGTGGTAGCTACCCAGTTGATGAATTCATTCTCAGCCTCAGACATGGTGACCCAGGTACTGATTACTGGCAGACAGGTTATTCTCTGTAATAACAAAAATGGAGGGGAACATGACATTGTTTATCGCCTTCAGGAAATTATACTATGCCTTCATTTTCTGCTCCCATAGCTACAAAGTCATCAGCCTTAGGGGAGGGATCTGATGGACACTGTACCCATATTTTGTCTCCAGGATTTAAGTTGCCCTGTCTGGTGGACCTGAATTCTCTAGTTCTATATGTTATTTCTGTTGGGCCAGCAATTTCTTTGGGGGTTAATTATTGACAAGGTATCACTAAAAATTGAGCAAACCGCACCTGCATTTTTATAGTAAAAGAATCTGGAGTGGCATTGTATAAAATAACCTTTAACTCTCCCCAGTAATCACTCTCAATTATACCACCATATATTATAATGTTTCTCATTGCAAGGCTTGAACATGTTTTAATCCATTCATCTGCATTCAAGTTTGCAGTTATGGTGAAAATTTGGCCTGTTGATCTGCCTGCTGATTAAATAGGCTTCAAGAGAAAGCAGAGACACATGAGCATCAACATGTAAAACAGTGACAATGATAGACATAGGCCAGGATTTAGATATCTTCCCAGCATTGTTTATCCCAAACCTCTTTAGTCCCAATTAACCATTTGTCTCAATGCCATTGGGATATCCAGGTAGTAAGACCATTTACTACTGACCAAGAGTTGGTACACAAATGACTAATCTGGTGTCCTCCTAAATAGCTTGGAGGATGGCTACCAATTTAGCCAGCTGGTTGCTCCCATTGCTTCCTTCATCAAAACCAGTGAGTTTCAGGAAAACTGATGACCGAAGTCATAAGCATAAAGAAATCATGTTGAAGCAGAAGTGTTCTGTTTCCAGCAAAGCCCAATAGCAAGTTAACAGTTGATTTTCAAAATGGGTATAATCTTTTCCAGCCTCTGGCAATTTCCAGGTCCCAAACTTCAAAGATACCCTCTTCCCATCTTGTTTCTTTCTAAGGCTCCAATTAACATGTTGATCTAAGGCAGTTACTTGGGTTCTACTGACCCATTTCATAGGGGCCATAGATCCAGGGCCAGTTACACCACTTGTTTAGCTTTTTCAAAAGCCATGCTCTCTTTCTTTCCCTAGTGAAAGTCATGTTTTCTAGTGACTGCATGAAGAAGTTGTAAAATGTTACCCAAATGGAAAATATAATGTCTCTAGAATTTAAACAAGCCAATAAATTTCTGAACCTCCTTTTTGGTGGTAGGGGTTGCAAATCCTAGTATTTTGGCCTTAGCCTTTGGTAAAATGGACTATTTCCCTGCATTCCATAGGATGCCAAGGAATTTTACAGTTTGTGCAGGTCCTTGAGTTTTACTAGGGTTAATTTCCCATCCTTGAGATAGGAGCTGGATTCTTACCTGCTCCAATCCCTGGCTGACTAGTTCTTCAGTTTTACACTGACTGGGCCACTCAGGCAGCTGCTTTTATGGGCTGATAGCTTCAAGCCTGATCAGTCAAGACATAGATCTGGCACTGGGCCAGGATCGGTCTGGAAGTCAGATTAGCATTTTCCTTTTCCAACTTACATTTCTCTTGTAGCAACCAGTCCCTATCTTGACACATTAACTTATAAGCAGTAAGCAAGCACCATCCATGCCGGGAAATTCCCTTGGCATCCCCTATACCAACTGGGATTCCCTGCAGCACCTCATGCACAGCCAATGGTACAAAATGCAGTAATTTAGATTCCTAATTTTCACAAGGGCCAGTTCTCTTAGACCACTCACTGGCCAAGGGGGAGAACTGGGGGAGTTCCCACCCCAGGATATGGGAAGTCCCTGAGCTCCCAGTCCAGTACTTGCTGCTGAAAAATGGCATGTTTTTGCTTTCAGATCCTGTTCATGATGCCAAAAATATTCAGTGCAGAAAACGTGTGAGGGGAGAAGACACACACACACACAATACCTTTAAGGGTAAACAAACTTCATAAAAAAATAAACAAAATAAGCAAATGATATAATAAGCAAATTGCAATGGGAAGGGGAGACACACACACACACACACACACACACACACACACACACACTCACTCACCAGACTGTGGAGGATTCATCACCAGACTAGAAAACAACAGCCTGGGCTCCAGAGTCTGCCACTCATCCATGCACAGATGAGGAGAGGTCTCATGAAGCTTCGGCACAGTTTGGGACTCGATCTTTTGGTAATGAGTGGTTTGGCATGAAGTCCCATAATGAGGGCCTTTCATGACTGGGCCCAAGGAACACAAAAAGGTCAAATGTTTTTTGTAATTGTCTATTGCTTTTCAATAACTAACATATAGGAATAGGTTGAAATAGAGATTTCTCTGCAACAGCACTGGATGAACACCTCAAGGGGCTCACACAACCTGTTCCAGGACTTGGTGACCATTGTTTGTGTCCATGTTCGATAGAGTTCAAATTTAATATTTAACTTTTCCTCCACAAAGTGTCAAAAGTAATTTCTTTAAATTCAGGAAATTGTGTAACTACTCACAAACTAAACTTTTCAACCAAAAGTCATAAATTGACTGTGGAGACTTAAAAAAGGGAAAGAAAATCCAACTACATTCTGTCTACAGGAAACTCACTTTATTTATTTATTTATTTATTTATTTATTTATTGTGTTTATTTATTTATTTTAGAGACAGGATATTTCTTTGTTTCCTAGGCTGGTCTCAAACCCCTGGGCTCAAATGTTCCTCCCACCTCAATCTCCTAAAATGCTAGGATTATAGATATGAGCACTTATACCATATAATAACAAAAACAGACTAAAAGTAGGAAGATGCATCAAAAAATTTTAGGCAAATGATAACCAAATGAGGACAGAGTATGCCACAATTGTATTATGCAAAATACATTTTAAATAAAAAACCGTCTTAGTTTGTAAATGTACTATAAATCAAAATTGTCAAAGAAAACAAAGGACAAAATAATAAAAGAGTTTATTATTCACAGGAAACCTATGACAATGATATATATATAAAAAATTGTGTGTGTATATATATATAATTATTTACACATACACATATATATGCACCTCATATGAGGGTTTTTTAATATTTCAATAATATCCCGACAGAATAGAAGCAAAAAACAGCAATATACTAAGAGTAGAATACTTTAATACTCTACCTCTGTAATTAATAATAAAGTGAGATAAAATATTAAAAAGAAAACAGGGAATATAAAAATACCACAAAATAATTAGATGTAACAGATGCATAGAGAACACTACAACAAAACTCACAAATGTAAAAACAATAGAATATTACTCATCTTTTGAAAAGTGGAAAACCTATTATTTACAACAAAAATAAAATCTTAATGACATTATTCTAAACAAAATAAGCCAGTTACAAGACAGATACTTTATAAATCCACATGTATAAAATATCTAAAGTAGTAACACCCTTAGAAGTAAAGAATAAGATGGCATTTGTAAAGCGCTGAACAAAGGGGAACATGAGCAGTTATTTCAGGTGTATTGAGTTTTAGTTTTGTAAGATAAAAAAGTTCTAGAGATATGTCGCATAGTGTCAACATGCATAACAAGACTAAGCTATAATTATTGTCATTGTAAGTTATTGTAAAATTGTAAATAATTGTTAATTTTATGTGTTTCTTACAACAATGTAAAAAAAAAAAACAATAATACCTAAACGAGATAGAGTTATGATGCATTTCAATAATTACCTTCAGGTCCTCAGCAAAACCTGAATCCTGTCCTTTCGCTTTCCTCTCCCGACAGCATGAGCTTTACCATTCACTCCACACCCTCTCCACCAACTACTGGTCCCTGGGATCTGTCCAGTCACCCAACTAAAGTGCCCAGCAGGTTAGCAGCATGGCCAGCTTCTAGGAAGGTGCCAGGGGCTGGGGCTCCGAGAGCTCCGTGTCTTGTTCCATTAGCTTCTAGGACAGCTTGGGGTCTGGGATCCTGGCTGTGGGGGTTCCAGGGGTCTGGTGGGTTAGGGGGCATCCAAAATGAGAAGGAGACAATGCAAGGCTTGAACAACTGCCTGGCCTCCTACCTGGACAAAGTGAGGAACCTGGAGACTGGGAATCGGAAGCTGGAGAGCAGAATCTGGGAGCACCTGGAGAAGGGCCCCCAGATCAGAGACCAAGGGCATTACTTCAAAAGACTACTGAGGACCTGAGGGCTCAGATCTTTGCAAATTCTATGGACAGTGATTGGCAATGTCCATCTTCCTGTTGATGACTTCAAAGCGTGAGACAGAGCTTGTGATGTGTCAGTCTGGGGAGGGCGACATCCATGGGCTCTGCAATGTCATTGATGATACCACTGTCACTCGGCTGCTGTGGGAGACAGAGATTGATGCCCTTAGGAAGAGCTGCTCTTCACTAAGAACCATGAGGAGGAAGTTAAAGGTCTATAAGCCAGCTCTTGGTTGACCATGGAGGTAGATGTCCCCAAATCTCAGGACCTTGGCAAGATCATGGCACACTTCCAGGCCCAAGATGATGAGATGGCTCAGAAGAACTGAGAGGAGGTGAACAAGTACTGGTCCCAGCGGACTGAGGAAAGCCTCACAGTAGTCACCATGCACTCTGCTGAGATCGGATCTGCTGAGATGATGCTCAGGGAGCTGAGATGTACAGTCCAGTTTTTGGAGATCAATCTGAACTCAATGAGAAATCTGAAGGCCAGCTTGGAGGACAGCCTGAGGAAGATACCTGGAGTCAGAGCTGGCACAAACCTGGGCAGAGGGACACCAGGCCCAGGAGCATGAGGCCCTGTGAAACATCAAGGTCAAGCTGGAAGTTGAGTTCATCACGTACTGCCACCTTCCAGAAGATGAGGAGGACCTCAATCTTGTTGATACCCTGGAAAGTATCAAATACTTGCAAACCATGTAAAAGACCACCCCCTGCAGGATGGTGGACGGCAAACTGGTGTCTGAGACCAACACTGAAGTTTGGAGGCATTAAGCGGGCAGAAGCAAGGTACCTTCTGGGGTTCAGGAGACCAATAAAAGGTTCAGAGGTAAAAAAAAAAATTACCTTCAAATCACAGAAGTGTTTCTCTCACACAAAAGTAATATAGATTGATTAATACATAGATGTGAAAATTAGGACAATTTCCACAACTAGTCACCCAGAGAAAAGTAAAAAAATAATTGATTATCAACTAATAAAACAAGTACACAAGTCATAAAGTATGAGTAATGTTTATACAGACAAACGAATAGAGAAGTATTTTGGCAATAGACATATGGTTGATTCACATTTGACTTTTTTTCTACACTCAAAAGTATACAGAGTTGGATATAGTTATAAAAAATTATATAGGCAAAAACTAAAAACACAATTAAATGACTTAAGGCAGCCTATCCTAACAAGGAAATACAGGAACATGAAATTGCAAAACAAAATTAAATAAACATTAACCTGTGAAATACCGAATAAACAAAGGATACAACTGAAGAAGAATCTTTCTAGGTGACTACAATGTTCGACAATAACTGGGCACCCATAAAGAGAAGATTTTTAATTATTACCATATGGTTAGAGTAACAAAATTTCGCAATAAATGCATTATAACCTTCCATAAGGTGCATTTATGACAAAACTTTAATAAAAATTTCAATGATATTGAGACACTTTTTTATATTCTTAATATATTGCTCCTCTTTTTATACATAATGGGAAGGCTATAATTTATTTTTTTAAAAGCAAAGAAAAGCCTTACATTTTTAAACATAGGAACAACATGAATATTGTAAAATATGGTATGAAATACTACTATATAATAAGAAATTAGAAATAAATTATACTATCATTCAGATAAATGTTGAGGAAAGTAAATGGAAACACTAATGATAAGTTTTTCTATGCAGTAAACTTAGACACACAAACCAAAACTTTTATTAAAGTGCAGGTGCATATTAAGTCTCTAATTCACTTTTTATAGAACACATAAATTCAAGTATGCTATTCTGAAACCTCTGAAACTAAAATTACAGGTCAATTTGGCATACACACAAATCAGAAAGTGAAAACATACAGATCGCAGTCCCACTAAGCTTTACATAAGATTAATTGATAAAATAACACATTAAGGAATAATGTAACAATTAAGAAAGCACTATATTCTGGGAAAGTTTCTAAGTTTTTCTGTGGCATTAAGGTCTTTAAAAATTCTTTGAGGTGAGTAGATAAAATAAACAATTTCACAGGAGAGGCACTTGGCACAGAGAGTTCAGAATTCTAAGTTAGTTCCTACTAAGAAAAAGAAAATGTTTGACCTACATAATCAGAGATGAAAAAAAGAATAAAGTGAAATAGGATATTCAACTTTATCATATGTGCTGAGGTTCCTTTGGCTCTGATAAAATTTTTGTCAGATTTTTTTGTAGGATCACATTTGAAATCATAGGACTGAACATTATAAAGCAGAAACATTTTTCCTTGGTGTTTCTGAAATGTGTGAACCAAACCCCAATGTCTACACTTTTACTCTCACAAACTTCTGACATGAGGCACAGATTTTTACAAAATAGCTTAATATAGAAGTCTCCCAAAATGTGCAGATTTCCCTAGGCCCCCAAAACCATGGAAAAGCATTCAGACCACAAAGCCTTCATGAAAACAAAAGAAAGAAGAGGAGGACTTCAGCTCTCACTGTGAATGCCCTGGAATGTTAATGGAGGGAGAGGAGAAGCCTTAGAAGATTTAAGGGCATAATAAGCATAGGGTAGGAAATTTCTGGCTGTGGCAACAAAAGAAGTAAATCTAGGATTTTCCAGAACCAATTTCATTGCAGCAGAACTTCCCACACCACATTTTTAAAGTTTCCTCCTTGGCCTGTGTACCTGTCACCTTAATTATTTGTTCATTATTTCCTATTGGGGTGTATGCCTATTATTCTTTCTCTTTTTACATTACAAAGATATTTCCTTTACTGTAGAACAGGGCATCCAAGGCAGATAATACAGTCATGAGTTCTTAGTTTCTATGTCCAGTTGAGCCAGTAAGTCCCTTTCCTCATCCCTCTTTTCTGCTTATCAATAGAGACAGAACCTAAAAACCATGGATACAAGCTGCCAAAAGCATAAAACAAAACAATAACAACAACAACAAAGTAAGGTGGGTTAGAAAAGCTTGCTGTAGAAGGCAACCAGGTCTGACTTATATTCACCTCATCCCTTCTTTTTTCCCAGAACAGCAATTGGGCTCAGTGGAAAACATCCAACTTTTAGTATCTCCCTCAGTATAGAATGAGAACAGTGGAATATATGTTCAAAGTTTTGGCTTTTTGGCCTACTGCCTGATGACTAGATCCTGTCTCTCCCAACAGGGAATGCTAAAAAAAATGACAGTAATGAGAATGACAATTTATGACTGCTAAGAAAACATACTTTGGTGAACTAGTCACAGATAATTTCTCAATGAATGTAAAAATGTTTGCTGCTGAGCTGTGGCCTTTTAGTTTCACCTGCATTACCTACTTACTATTCTGCTCGTTTTGGTCCTGACTCAACCTAGCTCTATACATAGTGAGTGCATACTCTATGCAGGGCACTGCGCTAGGTATCCTGGCCTTGATGACCATCATTGTTGGGGGAGGACCATTCTGGGGAAAATTGTATCATAAAAAAAACTATAACTCTTACCAAAATAAGGTAAAAATGGAAAGATCTAGAGGGTCACTCAAGGGTTAGGATATAAAGAAGTCCTTCCAAATATTAAAACATTTTATAATGCCATGAGTGAATGTGTCTTACTTTCAAACAAACAAACAAACAAAAACCTGACATACTGCCCTTAATCTAAGATACTGAGTTCGGATTTTTCTGAAAGCATGTACTATTTAAATTTTTATTGATGTATAACATGCACACAGAAATACATGCACTAAGCATTCATGTAAATCTCAATGAATTGTTGAAAAAGGAATACACTTGTGTAACCAAGAAATAGGACCCACCATACTCATGTCCTGGCAGTCACTTTTTTCCTCCCTAGTCCCCAAAGGTAACCAAGATCTTAATAGCTAATGTTGTAGATAAACTTTATTTTTTTACATAAGCGTTTTATTATAGAACATTTTCAACATACATAAAATACACAAAGCAGTGTAATAGACCTGTCACTCTGCCTCAACAACTACTAATTATGTGCCATTCTTGTTTCATCAATACTTCAACTAATTCCCCACCTCCCACATTAGTATATTTTTAGTCTTTTTTCGGGAGAAGTAAATATTCATATATTGAAAGGCACCAATATTAGCTGGAGTGCAGTGACATGATCACAGCTCACTGCAGACTCAAATTCCTGGGCTCAAGCAATTTTCCCTCCTCAGCCTCCAAGTAGCTAACACTTTAGGCGTGTGCCACCACAATCAGCTATTATTTTTTAAATTTTTTTAAGAGAAGGGGTCCTGCTATGTTGCCCAGGTTGGTCTCAACTTTCTAACCTCAATTGATTACACTGTCTTAGCCTCTAAAAATGGTACATTTAAAAAACTTTGTTAAATGTGTTGGCAATTATTCTGTTGTTTCCTAGATCATGCTGAAGGCTTGGTGTGTGAATATTCACTCAAGAGAACATCTATGAGATCACTAGAACCTTTCAGGGTAAAGTCTTTTTTCTTTGTCTGAGTTGGGAATTTTACTTCTCTTGGGTTTTCTATAGAGATATGATATGATAATCTTACCATGTACATTATGATGACTTACAGAATTTCTTGGTGGGCAACTGTAAAGTGAGAGTTTATTACCCAGCAAGAATGAGTTCAAGATGACATTTATAGATGCCACATTCACTTAAAAACTCTATGTCAGTAAGCATTTTCCCAGGAGAAACACTTTCTTCTTGAAAATAATTGTGAACATGCAATGAAAATAAACCTGAAAATCATGCACGAAAGCTTGTGTCTTTCCACGTGTCCTCTAGGCTCTATTTTGGGGCCCTTGCATTGACTACTTTCACTATCCTTACCTGGTTTTCTAATGTCAACAAGTGAAGAAAAGACTTGTGCACACAGATATATAATAGCCTACAGAAATTCTAAGCACTGTCTATCATTGTGGGATGGTCTTAATGGTTGCATAACCCAGGATTTGAACAGGTACATTTTATAGTGGACTTTCCTGTGGTCAGAAATGTGAAACACACATGGAGAGGTCACAAGCTTTTGCTTTTGTGATCAGGTTATTCCTCAGGTCCTGTTTAAAAGCTGAGAACAGACTGGGTGTGGTGGCTCATGCCTGTCATCCCAGAACGTTGGTAGGCCAAGGTGGGTGAATTACTTGAGGTCAGGAGTTTGAGACCAGCCTGGCTAATATGGTGAAACACTGTCTCTACTAAAAGCACAAAAACTAACTGCCTGTGGTGGTGGGTGCAAGTGAACCCAGCTACTTAGGAGGCTGAAACAGGAGAATCACTTGAACCTGGGAGACAGAGATAGCAGTGAGCCTAGATCATGCCACTGTAGTCCAGCCCCAGCAATGGAGTGAGACAAGGAGGATGGGTCTTCAGCTCTGTCTGCTGTAACTCACCTTCTTCACAAATGTCAGCCTCATGTCCATACTACCCAATATAACCCGAGGGATTCCCTCAGCAGAATCCATGGGGTGGTACTCACCCTATGTCTCCTAGATCGTCAAGAGTACCCAGGGCCTGAATATTCCTATGTGGCACCCTTTCACAGCATTCTGTCCATTATCATAGTAAGTTCTTTCTTTGTCTGAAAGGGGAATTTTATTTTTTCCTATGTTTCTTTTTATTTTACTTGAATAATAAAGATATGAAAATCTTACCATGTATATCATAGATGACTTAGGGAATTTCTTGGTGGGAAAACATAAAATGAGAATTCATTACCAACTAAGAACTGATTGAAGATGGCATTCCTGGATGACAGCTTCAGTTATAAACCATGTCAGCAAGCATTTTCTGCAGGAGAAAACCCTTCTTGAAAATTATCAATTTACAACCAAATAAACTTTAAAATTGTGCACAAAAATCTGGTGCATTTCTAAAAATGTTTTCTAGGCTTTATGTTTGGGGCCATTGCCTCCAGCACAATTTCCCATCTGGTTTTCTAATAGCACTAAGTTAGGAAAAAGACCAGTGTACACAGGACACGGCATGATCTTACCCTCAGTGTTTTTCTTTCTCTAAATGCAGGAGTAGTCAGCAAGTGACAAAAGTGATACATATTCTTGGATCACTGTTTTGCTAAGGAAAAATCTTAGTGTTGAGAAAGGTGACACTTTCATGCCTACTTTTTCGAGACAGCCACTCATTGGAGCTTCCTACTGGAAAATGAGGTTTGGGCAGAAATTACAAAGACTGTACTGAAGAGTGGTGATTATCCTACATAGTTGCTGTTAGCTGCTGTGTCATTTTTATGAAATAGAATGGGGTGCATCAAGGTGGGGGGTATAAGGAGAGAGTCTGTGTGTAGTGATTGTGAATGTCTTTGGGAGTATGTGTACATTTCTCCAGAAAGCATGCTTCCATGTGCACACCTCAACACAAAGGTGAATGTTGCAAATAAAAATTTTATCACCACTGCACAGCTTATGTAAATAAGCCCATTTATCCTCCACTACAGCTGTAGCTGGAGGGAAGTTTAATATCTCCAGTACTCAGATGAAGATAGTGCAGAGATGAGTTTGCCAAGCTCTTTATCTCTTCAGTGGAAGAGGCAGAGGTGGAAGGAGTGGGTGGAAGGTTGTGGGTGGAAGGTTGATGTTGCGGGCTACTCCTCTGAAGTAATCACATGGTTCTGGTATAATTTATCATTATGCCAGAGAGTTTTAGCACGTAGGTGTGCATATGGAAGTTTGATAGCCTTTCCAAAACCCAAACACTATCTCTCATATAGGATTGGAGAGGGTCAGCGCCCCCATCCGCTGTCCCAGTGCTGGAGCCAGTGTGAGCAAGAGCAGCATCGGGACCCATGGCACACACACATTGTGTTAAAAGTGAGAGCAGAAGGAAAAATATCACATGTCAAGTTGGGGTCATCTTTAAATGGTAGAATAATTGAGTGTTTTCAACTCTTGATCTGGTCTTTAAAACAAAAGGTTAGTGAATACATAGAATATTTGTGCTAGAATTAAGTCACCTCTTTGAAGAAAGGTTGCTTTTTATCTAGTACAAAATGATCTAAGAAGGACAAAAAACACAGTAGTAGCATATGTGGACCCTGAGGAAGGAATGACCTTGAAGGGATCAAGGAGGAAGAGCAAGTTAGCTCAGGTCGTATTAGGAAGAGGAGCCCTGAAATGCTGCAGGGATACACGGCCTGCCCTGTGTGGTGTGTCCTGCTCGAGATGGGCTATTTCACATTGAGGAGCTTGCCTTAGCTAGAGGACCAATGCTCCATTGTCCATGGCTCTTCTCATGGTCTCACTTGCCTGCCTTTACCTTCAAGGAGGATGGGCCAGCAGCTCAGCCTGCTTCTCCACACAGGCCAGCACCCTCTTCACAGCACCCAAGGCCACAAGAGTGGCTTCTTCAGTGGAATCAATGTGCTGATTGTTACTCTGTTTTCTAGATGACCAGCTCATATCAGTCTTCAGAGTAAGTAATTGCCATCTATCAGGTAAAGTCTTCTTTCTTTGAAATGGATATTTTGTTCATTTTAATTAAAATATAGAAATTTTATAATGTACATTATAGATGACGCTTTCTTGGGAAAACGCAAAGTGAGTTTATTACCAACTAAGTGCTGATTCAAGATGGCATCCATAGCTGACAGCTCTTTACAAACTGTGTGGCAGGAAGCATATTTTTTCAAAAGAAATACTTTTTTTTTTAAGTGTGAATTTGCATCAGAATAAAGGTGAAATATCATGGCATCATGGACAAAAACATTGTGCCTTTTCACAAACGTCTTCTAGGCATTGGGGCTATTCTCTCTACCACTATTTCCCATCTGGTTTTGTAATGTTTCCAAGCACAGAGGACACAGCATGGCTGACCCTCATAGTATTTCGGTTTTGCTTTTTTCCTAAATGTAGGGGCATGCAGTCATGAGGGAGCAAGGTATGTATTCTGGGATCACCCCTTTGCTAAGCAAAAATCTTAGTGTTGGCAAAGGTGCTACTTTCTAGTCTACATTTGCTGAAAACAAATCTGGTTGGAGCTTCTTGCTGGAAATGAGGTTTGAGCAGTTTGGTGTAAAAAAGATGGAGAGTCCAGTAGAGAACTTGAGATAGTCTCCTCTAGTTTATGGAAGCAGAATCACTTGACTCCCTGACTTCAGCCCCCCTTTTTTTTCAGGGGAATAGGTGGTTCTGTCTCACAGGTGTTCCAGGCACAGCCTAAAATGGCCACGCAGTTTTGTGCTGGAAATCCACCATGCTGGTGTTGGCACTGGCGAGAATCTCCTGGGCACTGGTGGGAATCTCCTGGTCTCTGGGCTGTAAAGACTGTGGGAAAAGTGTAGTCTCTGAGCCGGAGTGCTGGAGTGCCTGGAAAAAGTCCCCAATGGCCTCCCTTGGGTAGGAGGGGAAGTTCTCCAGTCTCTTGTAATTTCTGGATGAGGCAACATCCCCCCCGCCTCAGTTTGCCCTCCTTGGACCAAACCCACTGTCCAACCAGTCCCATTGAGATGAATCTGGTACCTCCATTGAAAATGCGAAAATCACTCACTTTCTGGGTTGTTTGCTGGGAACTGCACTCTGGATCTGTTCCTATTCGGCTATCTTGGCGGAAGTCCATGAAAAAGAATCGTTTTTAAAATAAACATCCATTTTCTAGAACTAAATTTACATAGTTATTTTAATGTATTACAGTATAGGAATTCCTATACTGTATTACAGTATAGGAATCCTAGCATTGACCATAATATTCAATCCGTAGTGTAAGATATTTTTTTCCATATATAGTCTTGAATCTTCTACCTTGTCAGCAGACCAACAACTTTCAAAAGAGTTTTATTTTCCTGCTTTAGTCTGTAATCCCAGCACGCTGGGAGGCAGAGGCAGGCAGATCATTTGAGGTCGGGAATTCAAGACCAGCCTGGCCAACATGGCAAAACCTGTCTCTACTAAGGAATGCAAAAATTAACCGGGTGCAGTGGCAAATGCCTGTAATCCCACTTATTGGGAGGCTGAGGCAGGAGAATCACTTGAACCCAGGAAAAGGAGGTTGCAGTGAGCCAAGATTGCTCCATTGCACACCAGCCTGGGAGACAGAGCAAGACTCTGCCTCAAAAAAAATCCATCAATTCCTTCTTTGAGTTTTTCAGTCATTTCCTCTTTATCTTGCATCAGTCTTGCAAGTCTTAGATTTTCTTGTCTTTCTGTTACTACTTCCTTTTCAAGATCTTCAATTTTCTTTTCCAATGTGCTACTTGAAACCAGATTGCCTGAAACATTTGCATCCCTGTTATACCTGGGGAACTGACTTCTGACTGTTCAAGGATATCTACTTGAGACTTCTTCAGAGACACTGGCTGTACTTTTATATCTGCCTGTATCTGTTCTAGATGGCTCTTGCAGCCGACAGGAAGTGCCTTAAGTTTACGACTTCATTCTGCATTGTGTTCTGTTGTGTAATTGAATCTTCTCTTTGCTCTTTCTGCCCCGCTTCATCATCTTCGTGCACTCTGTGGCGGGGACGCTGACCGTGCCAGTGAAGCGCCCCTTCTCCCCACCTTCCTCTTCTCTATCTTCCCTTGCCTTCCCTGGCACTGGGGCCTGAGCTCTTGCCCTTCTCAGGGGCACCGTCCTGCTCCTCCTGGTCCCCAGGGGATGGCGGTGCAGTCGAGGTGGAGGCAGGGGCGGCGGGGAGTTCGTCCTCCATCCGCCGCTGGCTGGGGCCTCCCAGGTCAGCACTGCAGAATGGACCGCGCCGTTCAGGGCTCACGGGCAGGGCGGCAGGTGCGGCCGGCACCCACCTGGGAGGGAGGTTGTTGAACTGGTTGGCTGCAGCGGTAGCCAAGGTGCCCAGCGCCCCTGTGGGGGGACTGCCCGGCTGTGTCGCTGCTGCCCCCTCCTGGGGCAGCCAGGCTGGGCAGTTCTACCTGGCCACGCATCTTCTTGAATTTCGCCTTCCACTCCTCCAGGGCGCCTGGGGTGCTGCCGCGGCCGCAGCTGGTCCCATAGCCTGATATTCACAAATTCAGTCCAGCACTACAGGGTTCACTCCAGTATTCTCTCTGTTTATTTGTAATTTTTTTTTAAATCACAGTAAGAAACAAACACTATTTATATATATGTGCAATGTATATAATAGGTATGCTAGATCTAGGTATACTAGATCATATTACCTAGATATACATAGATTATATATTATATATCTACTATTAGATATTATATATAATAGACGTGTGTAGTTAGTATATAAGCATACATAGGTATACACTAATATACACTAACATTCAAGGTAGTTTCTGAATTGCTAATCCTTACACTTTCAGGAGGCAAATTAGCTAGAATAAAGTGTTTTTGTTAAGTTCTTGAGTCTTACAGTGTCCAAGCAAAATTCTCTTTTCCAAAGTTGCTTGGGTCAGGACCTTCCATCCCCACACATAGAATGAAATATAATTTATCTTTTAAAAAGAAAGGAAATTTTAACACATGCTACAACATCCAGTTCAATGGAACTATTATATGTGCCCTCATGGAGTCATTTCTCCCTCTGGAATCAAGATTTCTAGGCTAGCATACCATTAAGTTTCAAGAATGGGAAGCAACAGTTTTGCTAGTGGGCTGCCAGGAGAAACAGTGACTGGTGCCACTCCTGTTTCTATTCCCTGATTCCTGGACTTGTAAATCCTGGCTATAAGAGAAACTATATCAGGTAATGGATGCTGATTCAGAACATGTGCAGCCTTATGGAGAACCTTGTCCCAGCCCAGCAGGTACTGTCACCTACCTGGCTCTATAACTGAATCTTCAAATGATCATTCCACCTATGCATCAAGCCAGCTGCTTCATGATGCTTGGGAACCTGGTAAGACAATGAATTCCATGAGTGTGGGCCCTAGAAATTATTGAATATTTCTATTGAGTATTCTAGAAATTATTGAGGTAGAAGATTGATGTATTTTTGTTGGGAGTTATTTTCCTTCTTCTGACATGTGAATCTCTTACTAATAAACTGAGAGTAGTTGCTAACTTTTGCTCACGTCATTAATGTAATGGACCACTGTGATATCTTGTGAAAGGCAACCAAGATTGCTGTGAAATAAATTATGACATAGGCCTAGAGTGTTAATATGTTCCTAAGGTAAGACAGGGAGGTGTGGTCTTGTCAACTGAAAGTGAGCTGTGTCTAGTAGACCTTATAGACAGGTATAAAAAACAATTTCCAGATCCATAGTTGAATGCCAGGTACTAGAGAAGGTGCTATTTTACTCAAGCAATGAAATCACATCTAGTAAAGCAGCTGCAATTGGAGTTACTACCCAGGTAAGCTTATAAGATACTGCCATTTTTTCAAGATTTGTCAGTCATCTGCATAGTCCAAATAGGCAAGCTGAATATAGACATGGTAGAAATTACAACCTCTGTCTCCTCCAAACCACTGATGGTTGCACTAATTTCTCTAATCCCTCCAAGAATACAATACTCTTGTTTTATTATATTACTTTGTAGGGATAGTTCTAGCCACTTGGCCTCTCTCATGATAATAGCACTGAATTCACAGGGTGGAGAATCAATGTGGGAATTCTACTGGCTTTTATGTATGTCTAGTTCAATCGTGAATCTGGAGCTGGGAAATAATCATAGGATGGGTTGAAGGACCCATTGGACCTACTGTGAGTGAGGCCTGAGCCAATACTCCATTGATCACCTGACCTTCATAAGCTTCTAGACTTGAGTGGTGGGCCACAGTGATGTTTTAGGTCTCCTAAAATCAATGTCAGTTCAGAATCAGTTTCCAGTTGCCCCTCCATGTCTGATTCTTTCTTTCCTCCCAATGCATAGTTATCCTGGGTAAAGGCCATAGTCCTTTGGGGAAGTCTGGGAGAATGACAACCAATATGCAAGCGTGCTGGGTAAGGTGATGCACACCTGTACAGCAATACCTCCTTTTATTGCACTCTGCTCTATTGAGATTTTTCAGATACTGCATTTTTTACAAACTGAAGAGTTGTAGCAATTATCCACACCATTCTTTCAACAGCATGTGATCATTTTGTATCTCTATGTCACATTTGGTTAACTCTCACAATATTTCACACTTTTTCATTGTTTTTATATCACTTATGGTGAGCTGTGCTCAGTGATCTCTGATGTAACTATCACAACTATATTTGGGGTGCCACAAACCACATTCATATAAGGCAGCAAATTTAATTGGTAAGTGTTGTGTGTGTTTGGAGTGCTCCATGGACCAGCCATTCCATCATTGCTGTTCCTCTCTTTGGGCCTCACTATTCCACGAAACACAACAACATTAAATTTAGGCCAATTAATGGCTCTATAATGGGCTATAGGTATTTAATTAAAGGCACATCTCTCCCTTTAAATCAAAAGTTAGAAATGATTCAGCTTGGTGAAGGATGCATGTTAAAAGCTGAGATTGGCTGAAATCTAGGCCTCTTGTATGAAAGAGCCAAGTTGTGACTGCAAAAGGAAAGTTCTTGAGAATTTTTAAAAAGCTACTTCAATGAATGCGTAAATGATAAGAAATTAAACCAGTCTTTTTGCTGATATGGAGAAAGTTTTGGTAGTCCAAATAGAAGATCAAACCAGCCACGACATTTTCTTAAGCCAAAACCGAATCCAGAACAAGACGCAAGATGCTAACTACTTTTTTTTTGTTGTTAAACAAAGTCTCATTCTGTTACCCATGCTGGAGTGCTGTGGCATGATTTTGGCTCAGTGCAACCTCCATTGCATAGGTTCAAGTGATTCCCCTGCCTCAGCCTCCTGAGCAGCTGTGATTACAGTCCTACACCACCATGCCTGGCTAATCTTTGTATTTTTAGTAGAGGTGGGGTTTTACTATGTTGGCCAGGTTGATCTCAAACCCCTGACCTCAGGCTAATCTGCCCACCTTGGCCTCCCAAAGTGCTGGAATTACAGGCATGAGCCACTGAGCCTGTAATCTACTATGTACCTAAAGTTTGTTCATTTTTTCAAAAAATTACAGGCATACCACAGAGATATTGCATGTTTGGTGTCAGATCACCACATGGAATGGAATGACATTTTAAAAAGTTAGAGAGGCAACCAAGAAATTCTAAATCCTTCAAGGATACTCTTCTAAAATAAATATATTTTCCAAATAAAGGCTGAAAAAAACTTACAACAGTGCACAACACACAAGAAATACTATAGTTCTTCAGGTTGGAGTAAAATAATACTTAATAGAAGCATAAAACTGAAGGATAGAATGAAGAAACCTGCAAAAGAGATTCAATGCAACCACAGTAAAGTCTATTAGAAACTGACAAACATAAAAATAAAGTATGTCAGAACAGTGGCAAAAAGGACAGTATAAGGGTAAACAAAGTTAAACTGTTTTTGTATTTGAGATGGAGTCTCATGCTGCTGGAGTGCAGTGGAGCAATCTTGGCTTACTGCAACCAATACCTCCTGGGTTCAAGTGATTCTCCTGCCTCAGCCTCCTGAGTAGCTGGGATTTCAAGAGTGCCCCACTATGCCTGGCTAGAGACGGGGTTTCACCATGTTGGTCAGGCTGGTGTCGAACTCCTGACCTTGTGATCCACCCACCTTGGCCTCCCAAACTGCTGGGATTACGGGCATGAGCCACCATGCCCAGCCAAAGTTAAACTGTTTCAAGATTCTTATACTGTCTGTGATGTAGAAAAGTACTAGTTTAATGTAGACAAAAGTAAGTAAAAAATGAACACTGTCATAACCAGAGTGAACACTACAAAAATACAGAATGGTAAACTAAGAAACAACTAGAAATAAAATTAAAATTTATAAAATGCCTGTCAAGAGGGAAATGGAAAAATAAACCATAATATTTTTATGCAATGAAATACTATGTAACAATGCAAGGAATGAACTACTAGTACACTTAACAAGATAAATGAATCTAATGTATGTTAAAGGAAAGAAGCCTGACATAAAAATGTACACACTAATTCTATGCATATGAGTTTCAACAACAGATGACAAAGCAGTTGGAGTTTTTAGTAGGTGGGATGAAAGTAAAAATGGACAATCAAAAGATCTTGATGAATTCTACCAAAGAAACTACAAAACACTGCTGAAATAAATAAGACATGATGCAAGTAAATTCAAAAATGTTTCATGCTTATGGATTAGAAGAATCTACATTGTTAAAATGGCCACACTGTCCAAAGCAAATTATGAATCCAAGGTTATTCCCATCAAATTACCAACATCATTTGTCATAGAATTAGAAAAAAATTCTAAAATTTATATGAAACAAAAAGAGCTCGAATAGCCATAGCAGCTCTAAGCAAAAAGGACAAGTCTGGAGCCATCACATTGCCTAACTTCAAACTATCCTACAAGACTGTAGCAACCAAAACAGCCCAGTACTAGTACAAAAACAGACACACAGGCATATAAGAGAGAGTAAAGAACCCAGAAAGAATGCCACACAACTACAGTCAGCTGATCTTCAATGAGGTTTCCAAAAACTAAGCATGGGGAAAATACTCTCTATTCAATAAATGGTGCTGGGATAACTACCTCTACACAGAAGAATGAAACTGGACCCTTTAATATGACAGTATACAAAAATCGACTCAATATGCATTAAAGACTTAAATGTAAGACCTCAAACTACGAAAATCCAAGTAGGAAACCTAGGAAATACCCTTTTTGACATTGGCACTGGCAAAGAATTTATGGCTAAGTCATCAAAAGCAAATGCAAGAAAACAAGAATTGATAAATGGAATGTATTTAAATTAAAGAGCTACTACACAGCAAGAGAAACTATTAAGGAAGTAAACAGCTATCCTACAGAATAGGAGAAACTATTCACAAGCTATACATAATATCTAATGCAGATAAAAGCCTACTATCCAGAATCCAGAAGGAAATTAAAGAAATCAACAAGTAAAAAACAATCCCATTAAAAAGTGGGCAAAGGATGTGAACAGACACTTCTCAAAAGTAGACATGCAAGCAGCCAACCAACATATTAAAAAGGCTTATCATCATTAATCATCAGAGCAATGCAAATCAAAACCACAATGAGATAACATCTCACACCAGTAAGAATGGCTAGTATTAAAAGGTCCAAATAACAGGTTCTGGTGAGGTTACGGAGAAAAAGGAACACTCATACACTATTGGAGGGAGTGTAAATTAGTTCAACCATTGTGGACAGCAGTGTGGCAATCCTTCAAAGCTAAAAACAGAACTACCATTTGACTCAGCAATCACATTACTGGGTATGTACCCAAAGAAATATAAATTGTTTTGTCATAAAGATGCATGAATGCATTGCCCCACTATTTGCAATAGCAAAAACATGGAACCAACCTAAATGCCCATCAGTAGTAGACTGGATAAAGAAAATGTGCTACAAATACACGATGGAATAGTATGCAGCCATAGAAAAGAACAAAATCATGACCTTTGCAGCAACATGGATGCAGTTGAAGGCCATTATCCTAAGCAAACTAATGCAGAAATAATAAAATACCACGTATTCTTACAAGAGGGCACTAAACATTGAGTCCATATGAACATAAAGATGGAAACAATAGATGCCAGGGACTATTAGAGGAGATAAGGCTGGGAGCAAGGGCCAAAAAACTACCTACTGGGTACTATGCTCCTACCTGAGTGATGAGTTCAGCCACACCCCAAACCTCAGCACAAACCTGCACATGCCTCCTGATTCTAAATGAAAGTTGAAAAAGAAAAAGATATTGATGAGAAAACATTATTTAAAAAGTGTGTGTTAATAAATACAGGCTCAACTGTAATAATTAGTAATAAGTTGATAATCAGAACTAAAAAGCAACAATCTGCCAAATGAAAGAAAAGAAATTTAACCAGCACCACAAATGAAACAGAGAAAGTATGCTTAAAAACTATTGTATAAGGTAAAACAGCCAGGTGTGATGGCTCACACCTGTAATCCCAGCACTTTGGGAGGCCGAGGTGAGCAGATCTCTTGAGGTTGGTAGCAAGATCAACCTGGGCAACATGGTGAAACCCTGTCTCTACTAAACATAGAAAAATTAGCCAGGTGTGGTGGCACATGCCTGTAGTCCCAGCTACTCAGGATACTGAGGCAGGAGAATGGCTTGAACCCAGGAGGTGGAGGTTGCAGTGAGCTGAGATCATGCCATTGCACTTCAGCCTGAGCAGCAGAGTGAAGTGCAATGGCATGCACTTCAAAAAAAAAAAAAAAAAAAAGAAAGAAAAAAAAATTAAGAGGTTGGGCATGGTGGCTCATGCCTGTAATCCCAACACTTTGGGAACCCAAAGCACGTGGATCACCTGAGGTCAGGAGTTCAACACTAGACTGGCTAACATGGTGAAACCCCATTTCTACAAAAAAAAAAAAAAATTAGCTGAGCATGGTGGTGCACCTGTAATCTCAGCTACTTGAGAGGCTGAGGCAAGAGAATGGCTTGAATCCAGGAGATGGAGGTTGCAGTGAGCTGAGATCATACCATTGCATTCCAGCTTGGGCAACAAGAGTGAAACTCTGTCTCAGAAAATAAATAAATAAAACATACATTATATCACTGATACTATACTAAGATATTATCAAAACAAAAATGTTAAGTAAACAACAAAGAAGTAAGCTAAAAGAGTGTCAATGACAGAAATATTTGATTTTATTTACTTATTTTTCTTTTTTTTTTTTTTCTTTAAAACATTTTTTGGCTTTGTTTTTGATACAGGTGGATTCTCCTTATGTTGCCCAGGCTGATCTCAAGCTCCTGGCTTCAAGTGATTCTGATGCCTTAGCCTGCCAAAACCCTGCGAGTATAGGCATGAGCCAACATGCCTAGCCTAAAATATTAGATTTTAAAACAAAACCAGCTATAGGTTACTTTGAAGAAAAGGAAATCTGAAAATAAAGAAATTGACAAATATCAAATTTGTGGCAGAAAATATAAGCAAAATTAAAGTAGGACTCACTATATTTACAATAGATGAGGTAACATTGAGGACCAAATAAAATAAATGACAAAGATAATTCTCCAAGGAGAAATCATTCATATGTATCTTTCTGGGCATAAAATATCAAAAAGCTAAACACATTTGGAATAAACTACTATGAGTATCAGACTACTTGATTAAAACGCACTCACATATTGAAGAAAATATAAGAGGTGGCTGGACACAGTGGCTTACACCTGTGCATAATCCCAGCACTTTGGGAGGCTGAGGCGGGAGGATCACCTGAGGTCAGGAATTTTTGTTTTTCTTAAGACAGAGTCTTGCTCTGTCACCTAGGCTGGAATGCAGTGGTGTGATCTCGGCTCCCTGCAACCTCTGACTCCTGGTTTCAAGCAATTATCCTGCCTCATTCTCCCGAGTAGCTGGGATTACAGGTGTGCACCATCATGCCCAGCTAATTCTTTTTGTATTTTTAGTAGAGAAGGGATTTCACCACATTGGCCAGACTGGTCTCAAACTACTGACCTTGTGGTCTGCCTGCCTCAGCCTCCCAAAGTGCCAGGATTATAGGTATGAGTCACTGTACCTGGCAAGGGCAGGAGTTTGAGACCAGCATGGCCTCATTTCATGGTGAAATCCTGTCTCTACTAAAAAATGCAAAAATTACCCAGGTGTGGTGGTGCACAACTGTAATCCCAGCTATTCAGGAGGCTGAAATGGGAGTGTCACTTCAACTGGGAAGCAGAGGTTGCAATGAGTCATGATTGCACATATGAAATATTCAGAACAGATAAATCAATAAAGACAGAACAGACTGGTGGTTGCCAGGGGCTAAAAAAAGGGGTAAATAGGCAGAAACTGATTTACTTAATATTGAAAGGTTTTATACTTTGAAACTAGATAGAGATGGAGGTTGCACAATCTTGTGAATATACTAAATGCCACTGAATTGCTCGTTTAAAAATGTTACTTCAGTTATACAAATTTGACCTCAATTAATTATTTTGAAAACAAATATTAAGATGAAACTGGGAAAAACGAAATTATAATTACAAAGTAAGCAGTTAATATCAAGCACCAGTAACCACAACAAAGAGAGAATAAATTTCCAATGTAAAACCCAGGGCATTTAATATTAGGCTTGAGATGTCTTAAGAGTTACTTGTTGTTTACCAAAAAATGTACAACGTTTGGAAGTGTTTTATGGTGTTATCACTCAATTTGTGTTTTTGATGATTTTTTATTTATTTTCTAAATTTTTGTGGGTACACAGTAGGGTACACATACTTATAGGGTGTATGACATGTTTTGATACAGGTATGCAATATGAAATAAGCACATCATGGAAAATGGGTATCCATTTCCTATTTTTGATTCTTGAATCAAGCTTTTTGCCCAGAATATTTTTCTCTATTTATAAAAGTATGTTGTTTCCTACTCAAATTTTGTACGCACTCTCCCATAGAATGGACACAGAAGAAATATAACCACACTGCCTTAATCAAATCAGGATAATCTTGATTCCAAATGCAGTATGATTCATTCCATGGAAAGAGAATTGTAGGCCAAGGCCTTCTGAATATGGATGTCTAAATCTGAAACCAAATATTAGAGCAGGCTAAATCCAGAAATTTTTTAGAAAATAAACTAAAATTTTATGGTAGAAAACATAATTTTGCCTAGAATTTTTTAGGGATTTTTTTAAAGAATTTAAAAAATAAATAAATAAAATTAAATAATTATAAAAAGTTAAGAAATAGATAAAATTAAAGAGGTTATAAAAAGTTTATGAAAGTCTTACCTTGTAGTGAAAACTAATTGGGAGCAGAAAGATTTGTTTATAAGGTCTTATTAAAATTAGCTACAATATTGAAAATATACTAATACCAAACTACAATTTTTGTTAAAAAAAAACAGGTTTCTCTTAAGATATTAATTTGTTCTTGATGAGATTACAAGAAGTAATACTTTTTGATTCTCAAATATTTTTCTTCTAAAAACTTCTCGGATTTATATTTCAGAAGTTTAATTTTTACTGTATCCTTTTACATGTAATGTATAGGGCATGCCTCATTGCCTTCTGGTTCTTTTCCCCTTGAAAAGGTGTATCTTTTTACTTGGCTAGGATGATAACTCCCCCCTTCAACTTTTTAATCAGCTCTTTTAACATTTTCCCTGAGTTTCACTCCTGCTGTTACAATGATTAATAATATGATAAAACGTTTATTCCAAAGGTTTAAAAAAATCAATATTTTCTTCAGATGCAACATGATTTTGTACTCCTGTTTTTTTGTATGTCTGAATTGTGACCAGCAAACTTCCCATGCTGTTAGTAAGAGCCACTAAGTTAGTAAGAGTAACTAAAAGGTCCGAGGTAAGAAGTGTTTCCTAAATCTACTTCATCTATGAGGTCCCTGGTACCAGGGTGATTACTTCTATCTTATCTTACCTAAAATGTGGGTCTGGAGACCCCCAATAAATTTATTTGACCCAAGATGCATCTTGATACAAGGAACATAAGCATGTCTTTATTATCCTGACTTGCTCCAGGTTTCAGGAGAAGCCTGGGTGAGGCACTTAACGAATAAATGTTTCATTTCTGGCTTTGGGGTCTGGGCATCGATTTCCCCAGGTTTAATTATTAACTTAATATTTGGGCAAATGCTGTGGAAGTTTGCCTGTACAACTGGTATGCTATGGAGGCCTGTCTGTGTGATTGTCAGGAATAACTGGCCTGCTACATTACCTCTTGTATTTTCAGTTTTGTTTTGTTTGTTTTGAGACAGTCTCACTCTGTTGCCTAGGCTGGAGTGCAATTGTGCAATCATGACTCACTGCAACCTCTGCCTCCCAGCTGAAGTGCACTGAGGGATGTATGGGCTGTTTCCACCTTTCGGCTGTTTTGAATAATGCTGTTGTGAACATCTGCGTGTATGTCCCTTTTACCCACAAAGTATAACACAAAGCAACATGTATAATAGAGGTCCTTTGTAATATTTTCTGGCTAATTTTCCATAATACAAATGGGAAGAGTTAGTCCTAAAACATCTTTTCTCACATCATCTGTTTCTGACCACTTGAGACTGAGCAGAACTGTGATTTTCCAAGTTTCAGTGTCACTCAGAGATATAACTGTGGGCTTCACTCAAGAAGAGTGGCAGCATCTGGACCCTGCTCAAAGGATCCTGTACAGGGAGGGATGTGATGCTGGAGAACTACAGCCACCTCATCTGAGTGGGTAGGTATTGGTTGTTGCCCATGTAGGTGGCCAGAATGCATGCCCTTTCTTATTTACAAAAATTAAAATTTTGTCTGCCCAGGTAGGATTAAACAAGTTGTGGAGTGTGTGTGTGTGTGTGTGTGCGTGTGTGTGTGTGTGTGTGTGTGTGTGTGCGCGCGCGCGCGCATGTATACTGCCTTTCTCCTTCAGAGAAACCCACCCAGCTTGTTCCAAGTCATATAGTTCTGATTTACAGGGTATTGAATTCCTAAAGTAGAAGTGATCCTTGAATTGGAGAAAGGAGAGAAGCCATGGGTATTAGAGGAAGAATTCTGAAGCCAGAGCTACCTACGTAAGTTAGTGAGTATGTGCCAGATGAAATTTAGGAGGAAGGTAGATTACAACAGATAAGTTCAGAGATTAAGACCATTGAAATGTTCTTCATGAATCATGCTTTAGGGGCTCCTTTGGAAGTAGCTAGCTGACATGACTCAAATATACAATGTCTGTGAATCACCCAGCATTTTTCCAGTATCACTCACATACACACGTTGTTCTTTTTTTTTAACCAAGGCATAAATAATATAGAATTAAGTCATAGCTTAATAAAGTTTTACATATATATACACACCCATTTATCCATCATTGAAATGAATATATAGAGCTATTTTTCAGCGCCTCAGAAAACTCTCCGGTGTCCTCTTCCCAGTAAATAACACCCTCCTTCTATTACTGTTGATCCAGTTTGTTTTTAACTTCAGATAAGTGTAATCATATTGTAGGTATTATATGTATACTATATATATGTGTTTATATTTTCTCTCTCTCCACACACACACACACACACACACACAGAAGGTCCCTGACTTAATGAGGGTTGAACTTAGGATTTTTTATACTTTACCATGGTGCAAAACGGATATACATTCAGCTGAAGATGTACTTAAAATTTTGAATTTTGATTCAAAATTTTTATAACAATTATAAAATAGGCTCTGTGGTAGGTGATTTTGCCCAACTGTAGGCTAATGTAAGTGTTCTGAATACATTTAAGATGGGCTAGACAAAGCTGTGATGTTTGGTAGATGAGGTGTATTAAATACATTTTTAACTTAGAGTATTTTCAACTTATAATGGGTTTATTGGGACATAATCCCATTATAAATCAAGGAGCATCTTAATGTCTGTAGACTATGACTGGCTTCTGTGGCTCAGCGTTATGACTGTGAGGTCGTCCATGTCATGTGCTCACAGTAGTTTATTGCTTTACATTTCTGTGTAGTATTCCAATGTATGACTATACCATAGTTTAATTTGTCCTTTTTTTTTTTTTTTTTTGAGTCTAGCTCTGTCACCAGGCTGAAGTGCAGTGGCGAGATCTTGACTCACTGCAACTTCTGCCTCCTGGGGTCAAACAATTCTCCTGACTCAGTCTCCTGAGTAGCTGGGACTACAGGTGCACACCACCATGCCCAGCTAATTTTTGTATTTTTAGTAGAGATGGGATTTCACCATGTTGACCATCATGGTCTCAATCTGTTGACCTCGTGATCTGCCCTCTTCGGCCTCCCTAAGTGCTGTGATTACAGGTGTGAGCCACTGTGCCCAAACATAATCTGTCCATTCTATTACTGAAACACATTTGTGCTGTTTTGAATTTGGGGTATTTTTTAAAAATTGTTATAAATATTTCTGTGGCTTTTTCCCCTTTTTAGTGGCATATAGTAATTGTACATATTTATGGGCTAGAGTGATATTTTGATATGTGTATACAAAGTACAATTATCAAATCAGAGTAATTAGCATATCCAGCAACTCAAATATTTCTCATATCTTGGGCAGTTCCTTATAGAGTGTGAGAATGAACTAATACAGATGTATTCCTAGGTTTTGTTTTGTGGCTATTCTAAATAGGATTACATTCTTGATTTGTCTCTCAGCTTGAACATTATTATTATATTATAGTTTAATAAGAAGTCTTGCCTTCTAGCGATTTTATCTTTAAGACTGGCTGTTTTACAGCATAAATGCAGAATGTCATCGGTGATATCTTTAATCAATAAAATATACTAAAATTTTTTCAGACATATTTCTGGACATTACAGATAATGTTATAGTGCTATAGGCCTTTTGCATTTTCATACAAACACTAGAATCAACTTGTCAATTTTCACAAAAACACAAACACATCCCTACATACCAGGTGGGACTTTTATTGGGACTTCATTGGGGGAAAATTGACATATTAACAATATTTAGTTTCCCAATCTATGAATATGGCGTAATTCAACTTAGGTCTTCTTTTCTATTTCTTTCTTTTTTTTTTTTTTTTTTGAGATGGAGGTCTCACTCTGTCACCCAGGCTAGAGTGCTGTGGTGCAATATCGGCTCACTGCAACCTCCACCTCCTGGGTTTAAGCAATTCTCTGCCTCAGCCTCCCAAGTAGCTGGGATTATAGGCACATGCCACCATGCCCAACTAAATTTTGTATTTTTAGTAGAGATGGGGTTTCACCATCTTGACCAGGCTGGTCTTGAACTCCTGACCTCATGATCCATCTGCCTCAGCCTCCCAAAGTGCTGGGATTACAGGCATGAGCCACCACACCCATCCCACTAAACCTACTTCTTAAAATAATCAATTGTAGATATTTTGAAAATACAATGTCAGGTCTTTTAAAAATACCCACCACTACCCATGTGACAGCTTTGCTTGCAGACTTGCATTTCTATGCCATGTGCTTGCTCCTTGGTCAGGGCATCCCTGCTCAAGCAGGCACTGAGGGTCAGCTCCTTACAGAGGGTGGCATGGACCAGGAGCCAGTGCTATAACCCTGCTGTACAAGGGAGCTATGGTAAGGGAGATGGGCCCCTGACAACCAGGGGTCCTGCCAGTTCTAATTCATCAGGGTTCCTAGGGAGTTCAGCTCACAGAATTTTAATATTTCTGAGGACTTCTTTTCTGGCTTTATTGAGGCATAATTGAAACATTTTTAAATGTGTATATACAGAGTGTACAATGTGATGTCTTGATATAGAATACAATGTAAAATGATGACCACAATGAAGTTAATTAACGTATCGATACTTTACATTGTTACCAGTTGTGTGCATGCATGTGTGTGTGTGTGTGTGTGTGTGTGTGTGTGTGTGTGTGTGTGGTGAGAGTATGGAGGGTGTACTTTCTCAGCCAATTTCAACTGTGTAATTCACCATTATCTTTGGATACCAAGACATGCATCAGGTCTCCAGAACGTGCTCACCATGTCGCTGAAAGCTTGTGCCTTTTCCCCATCTTCCCATTGTCCCCCTTCTCTGACACGACCTTGCCACTCTGTTTCCATGACTTGGACTTTTCACACTAATGGCTGGGTGAAACTCTGTGATATATGCACAGAGGGATGACTTGGCTATGTGAGCACAGAGCCTGCCTGATAGCCATGGGCAGTGTCTGGGACCTCCTTACATCTGGGTGCCTCCAGGCATGTGCACAGGGCTGGATCATCCCTGCACTGGAGCCAGAGAGCTGCTGCCGAGTGATGAAGGCCAACTGGTAGTGGTCCTGAACTTCCCACACAGGGCCACATCCCTCACTCCCACTACGGCCCTTTCTCACAGAGGCTCTGGAGCTTGGGTCATTCTCTGTGCCCCATTTCCTGAGTTAGGGGGCTAGAAAAAGAGTCCCTGGGCAAGGCCATGATGATTGGTGCATGGCTCCATGTGTGGAAAGCACACTATGGAGGTGGGTTCCCTTAGAGAATGCTGATGCAGCACTTTTGCTGTGCAGGTGGGATGCATCTCCTGAGGAGACACACTCCCACCCACACACTCCACACATACAGTCACACCACATGAAACCTACATGGACTCCCCCCCACAAGCCCTGTGCACATAAACCCACCCACCCACCAGGACACTGCTGCTCCAGGCACCACACAACATGGCCACAGTGGTTCTTTACCTGCAAAAACCGCTCCTTCCACCACCTGCAGCCTCATGCCCAGCAGGAAGCTGGAATCTGATCTCCAGACTGAAGCCAGCAAGAGAGCTCTGCCTTTCCATTCAACTGGATTTTTCATAAGCAAGTTGGTGGTCCCAGAAGATAGGCTATTTTCCTAAGGCCACCTACAATTACTGGAGAGAAAAGACCATGAAGACCAGGTCATGCTGTGTAGCATTTCTCAGGCCTTGGTTCCCTCAATGAATGCAGAATTCCAGATGGAAAATAGAGGTGGAGGCCTTGGACAGAAGCCAGCACAGAGGACCTCTGCAGAAGGTGCAGGTTCTCTCTCTAGGTCATTGTGGCTAGCAATCACAACACTTCTAATCCAGAGAGAACTTGCCACTGAGCAAAACCTCCCCTTTCACACAGTTTAAAGCCTGATGTTGCCCCTTCCAACTGCCCTCTCCAATGAGTGTCTTCTGGAAGAGTCAGCCTGAGTCAGTTCAGGCTAGTAGAACTGCTGGGCACAGTGGCTCACACCAGTCATCCCTGTGCTTTTGTGAGGCTGAGGCAGGCAGATTGCTTGAGATCAGGAGTTCAAGACCAGCCTGGGCAACATACTGATACAACTCTTTACAAAAATATATTTTTTTGATTAGCCAGGTCTGTTGGTGTGTGCCTGTTGTCCAGCTACTTGGGAGGCTGGGGTGGGAGGATCACTTGAGCCCTAGAGGTTGAGGCTGTAGTGAACAGTGATTGTGCCACTGCATTCCAGCCTGGACGACAGAGCAAGACCTTGTCTCAAAAGAAACAAACAGCAACTAAAACCACCCCCAAATAGCATAGGCTGGGTGGTTTAAACAGCATACATTTCTTTCTCACAGTTCTGGAGGCTGAGATGTTCAACAGCAAAGTCCTGGCACCACAGAAAAACATGGCCTAACCTTTCATGTCTATTGCTCAGTGAAATAGTTCAGCCTGAAGAAACTATATGCTCTATGATTCAAACTATATGTGATTCTGTAAAAAGAAAAGCTCTAGAGACAATGAAGAAATCAGTTTTTTCCCAGAAATCCAGGGAAAAGAGAGGAGTAACACGTGGAGCACAGGATTTGTCAGCAGCAGAATGATTCTGCATGAGAGTGCGTGCACAGTGGGGCAAGACACTGCAAATGAAAAGCCCTGCCAGTGCACATCAGACAGCGATCCATGATGCCGGCAAAGAAATTTCGTGGTTCATTAACCGTAACCAATGCACCAGACTCATTAAGATATCAGTAATAAGAAACTGTGCAGGAAAGGTGGCACATGCTAACTTTAGCATCTGCTCTATCTTTTTGTTAATCTAACACTTACCTAAATAATAATGCCAATTAATTCAAGAGTCATTTGACCATGATATTTGGGGGACAGATCTATTTCAGAAAATGCTTAATAATCAGTTAATGTCTAAACATGAGCTTCAGACATTATAGCGCTTCAGGTTCACTATTAAATGTGAATAAAAGCTGATGTTTAAATGCATCTTTACTTCTGTCATGGAAACACTACTGAACGGACAGTAACTTAAAATTTTCTTAAATGAATCACAAAAAATATGGCTCAGCATTTTTATTGGTTTGTCTTAAATATGAAAATTTGGAAAAAACCTACAATCGACTTTTGATCCAAGATGGCCATTTAGGAACAGCTCAGGATTGCAGCTCCCAGTGAAAGCGCAGAGGGTGAGTGGACGCCGCGTTTTTATTGCCCACAGACTAGGAAATTCCCGGGCAGAGGTGCTCCATGGTCTCCAGTGCAGCTGTTTCGGCCAGCGCGGCTGTGCCAGCCGGGGCCGCTGCTTTGCCCCGCGCGGCTGCTTTGTCGGTGCCCCGGAGGCGCGGTTCTCCGTACAAAATACACCGGTCCGGGTGCCCTTTTGGCTGGCGATTGGAGCCACGGGAAGTCGCCCATACGCTGGTTCAAAAAGGGGACTGAGCAGAGAACCAGGACTGTAGATTCCAGGGCAAAAAAAAAAAAGAAAAAAAGCACCACAAACCTCAGTGCCGCTGTTTAAGCCAGCGCGGTGAGTGGCCGCAGGGGAAAACAAACAGACCCCGGCGCCTCTTCAACAGGCGACTGGAACACCGACTTAAAAAAGGCTCTGAGGCAGGGAGCCAGGCGATCAGGCTCGGCTGGTCCCACCCCCACAAAAGAACAGCAATCAGAAACTCTGGATTGAGAGTTTCACAGCAAGCGCAGCTGAACCCGGGACGGTCCAGCTCTGTGGGGGAGGGGCGTCCGCCATTACCGAGGCAGCCCGCCGTTGCCAAGGCAACCCGCCACAGCAGAGACTCCGCCCCAACAGTGGCGGGCCACCATTGCCAAAGCAGTTCTAACTACACCCATATAAACAGGATTGCAGGAAAGTTCACTCGGCAGCGGGGCGGAGCCCACAGCAGCTCAGCAAAGCTGCTATAGGCCAACAGTGACTAGGCTGCCTCCTTGCTGGGCTGGGCAGGTCTGAAGGAGAAAAAAAAATAAAAAGAAGGCGGCAGCATAACGGAAACTCATAAATAAAGCCCTAAATCCCTGGGACAGAGCACCTGGGAACAAAAAGCAGTTTATGAGTTCTGCTGCAGCAGACCTAAAAGTACCTGCCCAGCAGCTGTGAATGAACAACAACAGAGCTCACAGCTCACCATTTGAGCTCCTATAAAGAAGAGACCGTCTCCTCAAGCAGCTCCCTGACCCCTATATATCCAAAAAGACACCTCATAAAAGAGAGATCAGATTGACACTAGGCGGGTATCCGTCTGGGACAAAGATAGCAGAAGAAGAAAACTGGTAACAACCCTTGCTGTTCAGCAGCTGCTGCAGGTGAACCCCAGGCAAGCAGGGCCTGGAGTGAACCTCAGCAGACCTACAGCAGAGGGACCAGACTGTCAGAAGGAAAACCAAGAAACAGAAATATCCTCATCACCAACAAACAGAACGTCAATCTGAATGATTTGAGACCCAATCTGAAAGCCAGCAACTACAAAGTCGACAGGTGGATAAATCCTTAAAGATGAGAAGAAACCAGCACGAAAAGGATTAAAACACCCGAAACCAGAACACCTCTCCTCCTAAAAGGGATCACAACTCCTCACCAGCAAGGGAACAAGGTTGGATGGAGAACAAATGTGATGAAATGACAGAATCAGACTTCAGAAGGTGGGTAGTAAGAAACTTCTGTGAACTTAAAGAACATGTTCTAACCAAATGCAAAGAAACTAAGAACCTTGAAAAAAGATTTGATGAAATGCTAACAAGAATGGACAAAATAGAAAGGAATATAAGTGAATTGATGGAGCTGAAAAACGCAACACGAGAACTTCGTGAAGCATGCACAAGTATCAACAGCCGAATGGACCAAGCAGAAGAAAGGATATCAGAGGTCGAAGATCAACTCAATGAAATAAAATGGGAAGGCAAGACTGGAGAAAAAAGGGTAAAAAAGAATGAACAAAGTCTCCAAGAAACGTGGGACTATGTGAAAAGACCTAATCTGCGTTTGATAGGCATACCCGAATGCAACGAAGAGAATGAATCCAAGCTGGAAAATACTCTTCAGGATATTATCCAGGAAAACTACCCCAACCAAGCAAGTCAGGCAAACATTCAAGTCCAGGAAATACAGAGAACACCACAAAGATAATCGTCAAGAAGAGCAACCCCAAGGCACGTAATCGTCAGATTCATCAGGGTCGAAATGAAGGAGAAAATACTAAGGGCAGCCAGAGAGAAAGGTCGGGTTACCCATAAAGGGAAGCCCATCAGACTCACAGCAGATCTCTCAGCAGAAACCCTACAAGCCAGAAGAGAATGGGGGCCAATATTCAACATCCTTAAAGAAAAGAACTTTCAACCCAGACTCTCCTATCCAGCCAAACTAAGCTTTATAAGTGAAGGAAAAATAAAATCCTTTGGGAACATGCAAGTACTCAGAGATTTCGTCACCACCAGGCCAGCTCTACAAGAGCTCCTGAGAGAGGCTCTACACATATAAAGGAACAACAAGTACCAGCTCAACTAAAGGGCAAAACAGCCAGCTAGCACCAAAATGGCAGTATCAAATTCCGACAAAACAATATTAACCCTAAATGTAAATGGACTAAATGCCCCAATCAAAAGACACAGACTGGCAAATTGGATAAAAAGACAAAACCCATCGGTGTGCTGTATCCAGGAAACCCATCTCACATGCAAGGATACACAAAGGCTCAAAATAAAGGGATGGAGGAAGATTTACCAAGCAAATGGAGAGCAAAAAAAAGCAGGAGTTGCAATTCTCATCTCTGATAAATTAGACTTTAAAGCAACAAAGATCATAAGAGACAAAGAGGGACATTACATAATGGTAAAAGGATCAATGCAACAAGAAGAGCTAACGATCCTAAATATATATGCACCCCATACAGGAGCACCCAGATACATAAGGCATGTTCTTAATGACTTACAAAGAGACTTAGACTCCCACACAATAATAGTGGGAGACTTTAACACCCCATTGTCAACATTAGACAGATCAACCAGACAGAAAATTAACAAGGATATCCAGGACTTGAACTCAGACCTGGGCCAAGCAAGCCTAATAGACATTTACAGAACTCTCCACCCCAAATCCACAGAATATACGTTCTTCTCAGCACCACATCCCACCTACTCTAAAATTGACAACATAATTGGGAGTAAATCACTCCTCAGCAAACGCAAAAGAACGGAAATCGTAACAAACAGTCTCTCAGACCACAGTGCAATCAAGTTAGAACTCAGAATTCAAAAACTAACCCAGAACCGCACAGCTTCATGGAAACTGAACAACTTGCTCTTGAATGTTGACTGGATAAACAATGAAATGAAGGCAGAAATAAAGATGTTCTTCGAAACCAACGAGAATGAAGACACAACATACCAGAATCTCTGGGACACATTTAAAGCAGTCTCTAGAGGAAAATATATAGCAATAAGTGCCCACATGAGAAGCAAGGAGAGATCAAAAATTGACACCCTCTCGTCAAAACTGAAAGAGCTAGAGGAGCAAGATCAAAAAACCTCAAAGTCTAGCAGAAGACAAGAAATAGCTAAGATCAGAGCAGAACTGAATGAGATAGAGACACAAAAAACCCTTCAAAAAATCAATAAATCCAGGAGCTGGTTTTTTGAAAAGATCAACAAAATAGACCACTAGCCAGATTAATAAAAAAGAAAAGAGAGAATAACCAAATTGATGCAATAAAAAACGATCAAGGGGATATCACCACAGATTCCACAGAAATTCAAACCATCATAAGAGATTATTACAAACAACTCTATGCACACAAACTAATAAACCTGGAAGAAATGGATAAATTCCTGGACACTTGCCTCCTGCCAAGCCTAAACCAGGAAGAAGCTGAAACCCTGAACAGACCCATAACAAGGTCTGAAGTTGAGGCAGGAATTAAGAGCTTACCACCCAAAAAAAGCTCAGGTCCAGATGGGTTCACAGCTGAATTCTACCAGACATACAAAGAGGAGCTGGTACCATTTCTTCTGAAACTATTCCAAACAACACAAAAAGAGGGAATTCTTCCCAAATCATTTTATGACACCAACATCATCCTGATTCCAAAACCCGGCAGAGACTCAACAAGAAAAGAAAACTACAGGCCAATATCCATGATGAACATAGATGCAAAAATCTTCAATAAAATACTGACAAGCCGATTGCAACAGCACATCAAAAAGCTAATCCACCATGATCAAGTAGGCTTCATCCCGGGGATGCAAGGCTGGTTCAACATACGCAAGTCTATAAACGTAATTCACCACATACACAGAACCAAAGACAAAAACCACATGATTATCTCAATTGATGCAGAGAAGGCCTTTGACAAAATTCAACAGCCCTTTATGCTAAAAACCCTCAATAAGCTAGGTATCGATGGAACGTATCTCAAAATAATAAAAGCTATTTATGACAAACCAACAGCCAATATCATACTGAATGGGCAAAAACTGGAAGCATTCCTTTTGAAATCTGGCACTAGACAAGGATGCCCTTTCACACCACTCCTATTCAATATAGTATTGGAAGTTCTAGTCAGAGCAATCAGGCAAGGAAAAGAAATAAAGGGTATTCAAATAGGAAAGGAGGAATTCAAATTTTCTCCGTTTGCAGCCAACCTGATTGTATATCTAGAAGACCCCATTGTCTCAGCCCAAAAGCTCCTGAAACTGATAAGCAACTTCAGCAAAGTCTCAGGATACAAAATCAATATGCAAAAAATCACAAACATTCCTAATACACCAATAACAGACTTAAAGAGAGCCAAATCAAGAATGAACTGCCATTCACAATTGCCACAAAGAGAATAAAATACCTAGGAATATAACTAACAAGGAACGTAAAGGACCTCTTCAAGGAGAACTACAAACCACTGCTCAACGAAATAAGAGAGGACACAAACAGATGGAGAAACATTCCATGTTCATGGTGAGGAAGAATCAATATCGTGAACATGGCCGTACTGCCCAAAGTAATTTACAGATTTAATGCTATCCGCATCAAGCTACCATTGACCTTCTTCAGAGAACTGGAAAAAACCACACTAAACTTCATATGGAACCAAAAGAGAGCCTGCATAGCCAAGTCAACTGTAAGCAAAAAGAACAAAGCGGGAGGCATCATACTACCGGACTTCAAACTATACTACAAGTCTACAGTAATCAAAACAGGATGGTACTGGTACCAAAACAGATATATAGACCAATGGAACAGAACAGAGGCCTTGGAGGCAACACCACACATCTACAACCATCCAATCTTTGACAAACCTGACAAAAACAAGCAACAGGGAAAGGGGTCTGTGTTTAATAAATGGTGTTGGGAAAACTGGCTAGCCATGTGCAGGAAGCAGAAACTGGACCCCTTCCTGACACCTTACACTAAAATTAACTCCAGATGGATTAAAGACTTAAACATAAGACCTAACACCATAACCCCCCCCCCAAAAAAAAAAAAAAAAACTTAGGCAAAACCATTCAGGACATAGGCATAGGCAAGGACTTCATCACCATACCACCAAAAACATTGGCAACAAAAGCCAAAATAGACAAATGGGACCTAATCAAACTCCACAGCTTCTGCACAGCAAAAGAAACAGTCATTAGAGTGAATCAGTAACCAACAGAATGGGAAAAAATTTTTACAATCTACCCATCTGACAAAGGGCTAATATCCAGAATCTACAAAGAACTAAAACAGATTTACAAGAAAAAACCAAACAAGCCCATTCAAAAGTGGGCAAAGGATATGAACAGACACTTTACAAAAGAAGACATACATGAGGCCAACAAACATATGAAAAAATGCTCATCATCACTGATCATTAGAGAAATGCAAATCAAAACTACGTTGAGATACCATCTCACGCCAGTTAGAATGGCGATCATTAAAAAATCTGGAGACAACAGATGCTGGAGAGGATGTGGAGAAATAGGAACGCTTTTACACTGTTGGTGGGAGTGTAAATTAGTTCAACCATTGTGGAAGACAGTGTGGCGATTCCTCAAGGACCTATAAATAGAAATTCCATTTGACCCAGCAATCCCATTACTGGGTATATAGCCAAAGGATTACAAATCGTTCTACTATAAGGACACGTGCACACGAATGTTCATTGCAGCTCTGTTTACAATAGCAAAGACCTGGAACCAACCCAAATGCCCATCGACGATAGACTGGATAGGGAAAATGTGGCACATATACACCATGGAATATTATGCAGCCATCAAAAACGATGAGTTTGGGTCCTTTGTAGGGACATGGATGAACCTGGAAACCATCATTCTCAGCAAACTGACAGAAGAGCAGAAGATCAAACACCACATGTTCTCACTCATAGGCGGGTGTTGAACAATGAGAACACATGGACACAGGGAGGGAAGCACTACACACTGGGGTCAGTTGGGGGGAAATAGGGGAGGGACGGTGGGGGGTGGGAAGCTGGGGAGAGATAGCAAGGGGAGAAATGCCAGATGTAGGTGATGGGGAGGAAGGCAGCAAATCACACTGCCACGTGTGTTCCTATGCAACAATTTTGCATGTTCTTCACATGTACCCCAAAACCTAAAATGCAATAAAATAAATAAATGGGAAAAAAAAAGATTTTCAATCCAATATTTTGGTTGAGATATCTGGAAAATTAGTTTAGTTGTAGTATTACTTAAATTAGCATTAGTTTTTAAATTACAATATTTTAAATAAGTTTCAAATAAATTAAAAAGTAATTAATTTGCAGTAAAAAAAAAATAGTGCTTTAGTTTATAAAGGTATTTCCTCTTGTTCTCCTACAGCAGTGTTTTCAAATTGTGTTTTTTGACCTGGGTCATGCCTAGCATTACCTCAAATTGAAATAAGAGCAAATATCAGAACACATGGAACATAGTAAGGGTAAGTATTGCTTTATGAAACTTTTCAGTTGTATATACACACAGGTGTATACTTCATCTAAAAATACATTGCTTACTTTGGGTTGCAGTTAAAACACAAACACAGAACACGGTCCTACAGGCTTCATATATTAGATATTATTATCACCCCCTACCCCCATTTTATAGCAAATATTGGTAAGTGCACAGTTAAGACACAAATCTAACTACAAATCACTGCTACCTCTGTCACACTAATCTGACTTTAAGGACAAACCCTGGCACCATGTTTTCACCAGAGGTAATAACTAAATTATCCCATGGAAAAAACTTATGTCCTACGCTTCTGGGTTTTAGTACAGTGAAGCTGAGGAAAGGAAAGAACCTTCCATTCCTCTGCTAACTTTTTCTCAAAAGGATTTTGAAACCGAAATTTTAATTGAAAGTCAATTTAGATGAGGGAAAAGAGATGGTCTCTTCAACTGGGATGCCGGATAGCACTCATTAGAAACCTGAGAAGTTATTTATAAAGCATATTAGTAAGTATAAAGAACAGCAAAACTAAGTCAAACAAATTGTAAACATCTCTTTAAATTACATTTTTATTTTCAAACATACACCAGAACTTTCAGGTGGAATAGTGTTGCCAAATGTTGGAATTATATTGAACACGGAAAAAATTGTGTTTTATATAAGTTTTGTGTAAGCTGATAGTAATTAGAATATTCTCTTTCTTTATTTTCTTGTTGTTGTTTTTTTCTCATTCTTGTTGCCCAGGCTGGAGTGCAATGGCACAATCTCGGCTCACCGCAACCTCTGCCTCCCGGGTTCAAGTGATTCTCCTGCCTCAGTCTCCCAAGTAGCTGGGATTACAGGCATGTGCCACCATGCCTGGCTAATTTTCTATTTTTAGTAGAGATGGGTTTTCTCCATGTTGGTCAAGCTGGTCTCGAACTCCCAGCCTCAGGTGGTCCACCTGCCTCAGCCTCACAAAGTGCTAGAATTACAGGTGTGAGCCATGTGCCTGGCCTCTCTTTCATTCTTTATGTAGTTCATTGTCACTTCCTTACATGTAAATTATAGTTGAATGATTTAGAACTTTACTGACCAATGTCATAACAATAGTTAACAGTACAATTATGGTTTATTTAATATAGTATACATTATCCATCATATACTTCGATAGAATGTTGTAAAAAACTTCGTTTTTCATAATATAGGAAATAAAGTTGGAAAGAACTCTTTGGTGGAAATACTTGAGATAGAGCAAGAGAGCATTCACAGCAAGGCCTGTAAACAATAAGATGTATGAAAAGTTGGGTAGCCACAGGTGTTCATTAAGGATGTGATTCCATTTGTAGAGTTATTTCTATTGTATAACCAGTACAGTATTACTGTTTTGAGGTCAATGTTCTTTTAAAATTTGATTTTGTGTAAAAAGAGGCTTTTTAGCCCTGAAAACCTTACATCTTTCATTTTGTCCATCCCATGAGTTAGAGTTCATTTTGACTCTGCAAGCTAGAATCAAAGGATTATGAAAGTCAGATCATTTAGATTTGATCAAGGGCACCATTAAATGATGTCAGGTTTTAGGCAGCAGACGGGTGTATAAAAAGAATATGAGCAAAGATTTCACTTACTGGGGCTCAGGCATAACTGGATGCCTGGGTTGTCCTGCCACTCCGCTGCCATCATCAGTACTCCTTGTTTTTCTGTTTTCTCTTTTAAGGTAGCTAAAAATGGCAGCCAAAAAAAAAATGTTGAGGCTTTTCTCAAGTATATATTCATGTTATGATGCAAAAGATAGGGTCAGCTTCTTCAGTTGAGTTATCTGAAAGTGTTAGACAGTGACACCATGCCAAACCCTGTTAAATTCATGCCATTAAAAAAGGTGGAGTGTTCTGCAAAGCCAGATTCTCTGCAGCTTTAAGATGGGACAGTATTGAAATATTCACAGGAATCTTCAAAGCCCTGAAAGCATAATATTAAATAGCCCTTTTAATTGCAAAGAAGAAAAACATGGAGAAACTTGTGAAACCTTGCATTCAGAGTGCTGCCACAAAGAAATTAAGGAATTCCAGAATTTCTTCATCTACTTCTGCAGTCTTAACTCTGAATTAATGACTGAATATATCAAACTTCAGATCTTAAAAAACATCAGCTCACCCTTCATTGCTGTTAGTTGAGATGAATCTACTGATGAAGAAAACTGTACTTTGCTTATGCTCAGAATAAGGCTTTCAAAACTGTGGATGTGCTGTTTTTATGAGCCTAGTACTTGACCACCAAACACAATATTTATGAAGCTGTATCAAATGAACTGAGTTGGATGAAATTTCATAGGAGTATATATTAATGGCACTACAGCAAACTGTATTAAATTTGGGTTTTTGGCAAACATTGAAGAAAACCAGCAGTCAAGATGTATTGCAGCCATCATCACCAAACATCAACTTTCATTGATTACCCGTAACCTACAGGTAATCTTCAGTCTGGCTGTCAGCATAGACCATTGTGAGAAATAGTACATTCCATTCCAGTTTGCCCTGCTTTTTGAAGATCTAAATGCCATTCCGTGTTTTCTGTCACATATTGAAGTTTCTTGGCTGGTTGTAAAAGAAAAATGGATTCTGCTGAATTTGTGGACAGAACAACCCCAAGGTTAGACAAACAATGAAAATGAATCCATACCTGAACATTTCCAAAGTTAAAATTTTCAACAGAGTTTTAACACACTGAAGCTTAAAATATATTGACTCTGAAATGTCAAGGGGCAAACACCAATTTCACTGTCCATTATGAAATATTTCAACCAAAACTTGCCAAAATACAGCCATAAAAATATAGCATATGTATGTATGAGCAAACTAATGCTAAAAATGTCTAATTTTCTTGGCTAGTTTTTCAAGGACCAGATTCATGAATGTTATTTCAAGGAAAAAATAGTCAGAATTATTTTGAATGATGTGCTCCTGACCTTGTTCTTAAAATCTACTTGTGGTAGCTTTTGGAAAGAATGTGTTTCACACCAATGTGCAGGCCTCGCTGGAAGAACTTCAAGAGAGGTTTGTGAAACTCAAAGTCTATTTGTTTTGACTAGAAACTTCCAGATAAATACTTTAGAGAATCTTGGGTATAAAATAACTAAAGAGATGAGAAGGCTTTATTCATTATTCCATTTTCTCCTTACACCTTAAAACACTTTTTAATTTTTTGATATATCTAGCTTTTGGGAGAAAACAGTGCAAGTGTTATTAAAAGCAGCTTGTGTTTTCTTGCATCTTCTACACCACCCAGGAAAGAAAAGTTCAGGCTTAACAGTGACATGGTTACCACATCATCTGAATAAATTTTTTCCTTCTAAAATTACTATTGCTTTCATTAATTTTAATCATGATACTTAGGGTTGAAATCTTAAATAACACGGAAGGGGGGGCAAATGTGAGTTTTCAGGTATATGAAAAGTAAAGGTGTGGGTTACAAAAACACTGAGGAAAAACTGGTACAGTTCGTGTTTATTGAATGTCTTCCCTCTTAGGTTTGGCTGTGTCACAAGTCACACTCTTTAAACTCATTCCTCTACACTTCTGTGGCTACACTCTGGATCTTATCCTCACACAGATTGGCTACACATATGAAATCAACTCCCATTGTACTATGACCTTGGCTCTTAGCCTTCTAATACACTCCAATTATACCTGCCCTTCAGCTTTAGGGAGCCCACTGTTTCACTGACTCCACATTTTTTTCCTTCCCAATTTATCAGACATTTAACAGCCTTACTATCCTACTGGGCCTAGATTGCATGATTCATTTTGGCATAAATACTTGATCCATGTTGCCATCTAAACCAGGATTTTTTTTTCTTTCTTTCAATGTTTTTGTTTTGTTTGGGCCAGAGTCTCACTCTCTTGCCCAGACTGGAGTGCAGTAGTGTGATCACAGCTCACTCACTTCCCAGGCTTCAGCGATCCTCCTGCCTCAGCTGCCTATGTAACTAGGACTATAGTCTATAATGCAGCTAATTTATTTTTATTTTTTGTAGAGACAGGGTCTCCCCACGTTGCCCAGGCTTGTCTTGAACTCCTGATGTGCTCAAGTGATCCTCCTGCCTTGGCCTCCCAAAGTGCTGAGGTTAGACATATGAGCCACCATACCTAGTACAGACCAGGATTTCTCAGCCTTGGCACTGTTGCTATTTTGAGTGAGATGATTCTATGTTGTGAGCAGCTGTCCTGTGAATTGTAGAATGCTTACTAGAACCTCTGGACTCTACCTACTACGTGCAGGTAGTTACCCCTCCGCTAGTTATGACAACCACAAATGTCTCTAGACATTACCAAATGTCCCATGAAGGGACATTGCAAAATCATCCCCCGTTGAGAACCACTGCTGTAGACTCAGGGAAAGTGGTCATATCCACTTATCAGCCTTTCTTAGGCCCTATAGCCAGTGCCTGACATAGGTGTTCAAAAGTGGAACACCTCCTCTGGAGTGGAAGAATAGGCTTGCCTAGCTAGAACCTTATTAAAAGTACCCTGAGCATCAGTGGAAGAATGGATATGACACCCACTTCTCCCAACTCTTAGAGTGGGGTGGGAAGGTCAACAAACCTAAACATTAGTGCTGCCTATGTCACTTAGATTTGGGAGAACAAAAACCATGACAGATAAAGCAGTTTACAAAATCAAGCTCTAGAGATTGTGAATAATAACAATCATAATCACTTCAGCTACTCATCAGTTCCAGTGTGGAAGTTGATGATATAACATCAGCTCCTGCCAGGTGTGGTGGCTCACACCTGTAATCCCAGCACTTTGGGAGCCTGAGGCGGGCAGATCACAAGGTCAAGAGATCAAGACCATCCTGGCCAACATGGTGAAAACTGTCTCTACGAAAAAAAAAAAAAAAAAAAAATAGCTGGGCATGGTGGAATGCACTGTAGTCCCATCTCCTTGGGAGGCTGAGGCAGGAGAATCGCTTGAACCAGGGAGGCAGAGGTTGCAGTGAGCCGAGAACATACCACTGCACTTCAGCCTAGCAACAGAGTGAGACTCCATCTCAAAAAAAAAAAAAAAAAAAAAAACATCAGCCCCTAAAGTACTTCTTTAAACCTAATACCTGTAGATTCTATGCCGCTTCCTACCCCAAATTCCTGACCCCTCTGAAAGGAATACTGTAACAGTGAAGTTACTGCAAATATTTGTTGGCTGCTAAAATGGAGTTATAAGAAAGGGAGCTAAGGATGCTAGTCCTCCACATTCAAGCTAATAGAACTTCTTGTAACAATGGAAGTATTCCATATCTGCTGTCTAATACAGTAGTTACCACTAGCTACATATGACATGAGCTCTTGAAATGTGGCTAATGCAACTTAGGAACTCAATTTTTAAGATAGTATTTAATTTAATTTAATTTTAATTAGCCACACGTAGCTAGTGGCTATCAAATCCTATTTAACCATACAGTTCTGTACAACAAAAGTCTAGTTCTTCCTAGGGCCCTTGGGAGTAGCAAATCCAAGAGGGAGGATGAAACCAGAAATGAAACAACTTTTATTTTTCAGCTGAGAGAATAGGCTGTAAGGTAATATTTTTAGACATAAAAGGAGAAAATAGTGTATTTTTAAAATCTGACCAAAATGATCTTGAGCCACCTATCACTTCTATACACATGAAACATGGGCAATGAGACAGGAGAAAACTAGGGGAAACTAATTAGAAAATAAACTGTATTACCTCCTATCAAAAAAGGGCTGGGCTGGAGCTGGAGCCTCAAAATAGGAGGGATATAAATATAAGGTTTTACTTTGTACCTGACTTTTTGAAAATGGGATGGGGGGCAAAATCTAGTATTAAAGCAGGTAAGTGGGTTCTTTCTTTTTTATAACAGATGAGGGTGATGAGATCTTAGAGTCCTGGAAGGAAGAGCAGTCTGTGCTGACAGAGTTAATGAGAGGAGAGGATCTAGGAGTAACAGGGTCAAAGGAGAGGGGATGGCCTCCCAGGCCATGAGAACTAAAGGTTGTGATAAATTTAATTATAGTTTGTCCAAACCAGAGAGTCCTCAGAAGTATGGTATGAGAATCCTGGGTGTGGGGCAGTGAGCTCATCTCTGCTTATGAGGTGTGTAGGAGATGCAGCACAAGGTTCTTGTTACCAGGAGACCTGCAAAGATGGAAGGAAATGGCCAAAGGGCTCTAAAATGGCTGGTCTCAAATTCCTGACCTCAGGTGATCTGCCCTCCTCAGCCTCCCAAAGTGCTGGGATTACAGACATGAGCCACCACACACAGCCATCTTCCCTCATTTTAAGGGACTGAGATTCCAACTTAGAGCCCTTTGGTTGACAATTCCAGCTGGCACTAAGCACAGTCCTACAAAGATAAAGGCTCCAGGTGGCCTGGAGAGGAACCTTTATCTTTGTAGGACTCTGCTTAGTGCCAGCTGGAATTGTCACATGGAGCTCACATCCCCTTTTCCTCTGACATTTCCTAGGCACAGAGACTTCCTTCTATCCCTACAGCAAAGGATGTGATGTCTCAGCAGGTGCTGGCCATTTAGCCTAAGTGTGAGCAGAGAGGACTGACCCTCATCCCTCATAGGCTTCTGAGCTACCCAACCCCAGGGTTCCATTCTGGCATTCTTTCCCACCCTAATTCATATGAAGTTCTCTCTCCAGTACAAAGCTGAGAAAGGGAAACTTGAGTCATCTTTTGTTTCTCCCTACCATCTAATGCAATTAAATCCTTTCACAAGGAGGCCAAAGGCCAGGCACGGTGGCTCACGCCTATAATCCCAGCACTTTGGGAGGCCAAGATCATGAGGTCAAGAAACCGAGACTATCCTGACCAACATGGTGACATTCAGTCTCTACTAAAAATACGAAAATTACCTGGACATGGCGGTGCACACCTATAGTCCCAGCTACTCAGGAGGCTGAGGCAGAAGAATCCCTTGAACCCTGCAGGCAGAGATTGCAGTGAGCTGAGATTACACTGCACTCCACTCTGGTGATAAAGCAATACAACGTCTGAAAAAAGGAGGCCAGAAGCTTGCCTTCTCCCTGCATTTTTTTTTTTTTTTGAGATGGAATCTCCCTCTGTTGCCCAGGCTGGAGTGCAGTGGTGCAATCTCGGCTCACTGCAACCTCTGCCTCCCAGGTTCAAGTGATTCTCCTGCCTCAGCCTCCCAAGTAGCTGGGATTATAAGTATGCACCACCATGACTAGCTAATTTTTGTATTTTTAGTAGAGATGGGGTTTCACCATGCTGGTCAGGCTGTTCTTGAACTCCAGACAAGTGCCTGCCTTAGCCTCCCAAAATGCTGGGATTACAGGCAAGAGAGACCGTGCCAGGCTGTCCCTGCATTTATTATAGTCCTACCTAGACCATCCCCTTTCCACAGCCTCTGACTCTGACAAAGCACCCAGCCCTATCCCATAGTCCATCTCCCAAGGAAGCCCCAACAGACAACCGAATGCTTTCTAGGGACTGCTAGATGTCAGACTTCTGCCCAAAATATATGCTGAATATTTATGGGGAAATAAATATTTTTTATTGCATTTTAGGTTTGGGGGTACATGTGAAGAACATGCAAGATTGTTGCATAGGTACACACATGGCAGTGTGATGTGCTGCCTTCCTACCCATCACCTATATCTGGCATTTTTCCCCATGCTATCTCTCCCCAATTCCCCACCACCCGCTGTCCCTCCCCTATTTTCCCCCGACAGACCTCAGTATGTGATGCTCCCCTCCCTGTGTCCATGTGTTCTCATTGTTCAACATCCACCTATGAGTGAGAACATCCGGTGTTTGATTTTCTGTTCTTGCGTCAGTTTGCTGAGAAATATGGTTTCCAGGTTCATCCATGTCCCTACAAGAGACACGAACTCATCGTTTTTCATGCTGCATAGTATTCCATGGTGTATATGTGCCATATTTTCCCTGTCCAATCTATCATCGATGGGCATTTGGGTTGGTTCCAGGTCTTTGCTATTGTAAACTGTGCTGCAATGAACATTCGTGTGCATGTGTCCTTATAGTAGAATGATTTATAATCCTTTCAATATATACCCAGTAATGGAATTGCTGGGTCAAATGAAATTTCTATTTCCATGTCCTTGAGGAATCGCCACACTGTCTTCCACAATGGTTGAACTAATTTACACTCCCACCAACAGTGTAAAAGCGTTCCTATTTCTCCACATCCTCTCCAGCATCTGTTGTCTCCAGATTTTTTAATGATCGCCATTCTAACTGGCGTGAGATGGTATCTCAACGTAGTTTTGATTTGCATTTCTCTAATGATCAGTGATGATGAGCATTTTTTCATATGTTTGTTGGCCTCATGTATGTCTTCTTTTGTAAAGTGTCTGTTCATATCCTTTGCCCACTTTTGAATGGGCTTGTTTGGTTTTTTCTTGTAAATCTGTTTTAGTTCTTTGTAGATTCTGGATATTAGCCCTTTGTCAGATGGGTAGATTGTAAAAATTTTTTCCCATTCTGTTGGTTACTGATTCACTCTAATGACTGTTTCTTTTGCTGTGCAGAAGCTGTGGAGTTTGATTAGGTCCCATTTGTCTATTTTGGCTTTTGTTGTCAATGCTTTTGGTGTTTTGGTCATGAAGTCCTTGCCTACACCTACGTCCTGAATGGTTTTGCCTAGATTTTCTTCTAGGGTTTTTATGGTGTTAGGTCTTATGTTTAAGTCTTTAATCCATCTGGAGTTAATTTTAGTGTAAGGTGTCAGGAAGGGGTCCAGTTTCTGCTTCCTGCACATGGCTAGCCAGTTTTCCCAACACCATTTATTAAACACAGACCCCTTTCCCTGTTGCTTGTTTTTGTCAGGTTTGTCAAAGATTGGATGGTTGTAGATGTGTGGTGTTGCCTCCAAGGCCTCTGTTCTGTTCCATTGGTCTATATATCTGTTTTGGTACCAGTACCATCCTGTTTTGATTACTGTAGACTTGTAGTATAGTTTGAAGTCCGGTAGTATGATGCCTCCCGCTTTGTTCTTTTTGCTTACAGTTGACTTGGCTATGCAGGCTCTCTTTTGGTTCCATATGAAGTTTAGTGTGGTTTTTTCCAGTTCTCTGAAGAAGGTCAATGGTAGCTTGATGCGGATAGCATTAAATCTGTAAATTACTTTGGGCAGTACGGCCATGTTCACGATATTGATTCTTCCTCACCATGAACATGGAATGTTTCTCCATCTGTTTGTGTCCTCTCTTATTTCGTTGAGCAGTGGTTTGTAGTTCTCCTTGAAGAGGTCCTTTACGTTCCTTGTTAGTTATATTCCTAGGTATTTTATTCTCTTTGTGGCAATTGTGAATGGCAGTTCATTCTTGATTTGGCTCTCTTTAAGTCTGTTATTGGTGTATTAGGAATGTTTGTGATTTTTTGCATATTGATTTTGTATCCTGAGACTTTGCTGAAGTTGCTTATCAGTTTCAGGAGCTTTTGGGCTGAGACAATGGGGTCTTCTAGATATACAATCAGGTTGGCTGCAAATGGAGAAAATTTGAATTCCTCCTTTCCTATTTGAATACCCTTTATTTCTTTTCCTTGCCTGATTGCTCTGACTAGAACTTCCAATACTATATTGAATAGGAGTGGTGTGAGAGGGCATCCTTGTCTAGTGCCAGATTTCAAAAGGAATGCTTCCAGTTTTTGCCCATTCAGTATGATATTGGCTGTTGGTTTGTCGTAAATAGCTTTTATTATTTTGAGATACGTTCCATCAATACCTAGCTCATTGAGGGTTTTTAGCATAAAGGGCTGTTAAATTTCGCCAAAGGCCTTCTCCGCATCAATTGAGATAATCATGTGGTTTTTGTCTTAGGTTCTGTTTATGTGGTGAATTACATTTGTAGACTTGCGTATGTTGAACCAGCCTTGCATCCCCGGGATGAAGCCTACTTGATCATGGTGGATACGCTTTTTGATGTGCTGCTGCAATTGGTTTGCCAGTATTTTATTGAAGATTTTTGCGTCTATGTTCATCATGGATATTGGCCTGAAGTTTTCTTTTCTTGTTGAGTTTTTGTATCAGGATGATGTTGGTCTCATAAAATGATTTGGGAAGGATTCCCTGTTTTTGGATTGTTTGGAATAGTTTCAGAAGGAATGGAACTATTCAGAATGGAACCAGCTCCTCTTTGTATGTCTGGTAGAATTTGGCTGTGAATCCGTCTGGATCTGGGCTTTTTTTTTGGGTGATAGGCTCTTAATTGCTGCCTCAACTTCAGACCTTGTTTTTGGTCTATTGAGGGTTTCGACTTCTTTCTGGTTTAGGCTTGAGAGGATGCAAGCATCTGGGAATTTATCCATTTCTTCCAGGTTTACTAGTTTATGTGCATAGAGATGTTTGTAATAATCTCTGATGATGGTTTGTATTTCTATGGAATCTGTGGTGATATCCCGTTTATCATTTTTTATTGCATCTATTTGATTATTCTCTCTTTTCTTGTTTATTAATCTGCCTAGTGGTCTGTCTATTTTGTTGATCTTTTTGAAAAACCAGCTCCTGGATTTATTGATTTTTTGAAGGATATTTTGTGTCTCAGTCTCCTTCAGTTATGCTCTGATGTTAGTTATTTCTTGTCTTCTGCTAGGTTTTGATTTCTGTTCTTTTGCATTTGCTGAGGAGTGATTTACTTCCAATTATGTGGTCAATTTTAGAGTAGGTGTGATGTGGTGCTGAGAAGAATGTATATTCTGTGGATTTGGGGGTGGAGAGTTCTGTAAATGTCTATTAGGTTTGCTTGGTCCAGGTCTCAGTTCAAGTCCTGGATATCCTTGTTAATATTCTGTCTCATTGATCTGTTTAATATTGACAATTGGGTTTTAAAGTCTCCCACTATTATTGTGCGGGAGTCTAAGTCTCTTTGGAAGTCATTAAGAACTTGCTTTATGTATCTGGGTGCTCCTGTATTCGGTGCAAATATATTTAGGATCGTTAGCTCTTCTTGTTGCATTGATCCTTTTACCATTATGTAATGTCCTTCTTTGTCTCTTTTGATCTTTGTTGCTTTAACGTCTGTTTTATCTGAGATGAGAATTGTAACTCCTGCTTTCTTTTGTTCTCCATTTGCTTGGTAAATCTTCCTCCATCCCTTTATTTTGAGCCTTTGTGTATCCTTACATGTGAGATGGGCTTCCTGGATACAGCACACTGATGGGTTTTGGCTTTTTAATCCAATTTGCCAGTCTGTGTCTTTTGATTGGGGCATTTAGCCCATTTACATTTAGGGTTAATATTGTTATGTGTGGTTTTGATTTTGCCATTTTGATGCTAGCTGGTTGTTTTGCACATTAGTTGATGCAGCTTCTTCATTGTGTTGATTCTCTTTACCATTTGATATGTTTTTGGAGTGGCTGGTACTGGTTGTTCCTTTCTATGTTTAGTGCCTCTTTCAGGAGCTCTTGTAAAGCAGGCCTGGTGGTGATGAAATCTCTGAGTACTTGCTTGTTCGCAAAGGATTTTATTTTTCCTTCACTTATGAAGCTTAGTTTGGCTGGATATGAAATTCTGGGTTGAAAGTTCTTTTCTTTAAGGATGTTGAATATTGGCCCCCACTCTCTTCTGGCTTGTAGAATTTCTGCTGAGAGATCTGCTATGAGTCTGATGGGCTTCCCTTTGTGGGTAACCCGACCTTTCTCTCTGGCTGCCCTTAGCATTTTCTCCTTCATTTCAACGCTGGTGAATCTGACGATTATGTGCCTTGCAGTTGCTTCTCTTGAGGAATATCTTTGTGGTGTTCTCTGTATTTCCTGGACTTGAATATTGGCCTGCCTTGCTAGGTTGGGGGAGTTTTCCTGGATAATATCCTAAAGAGTATTTTCCAGCTTGGATTCATTCTCTCCATCACATTCAGGCACACCTATTAAACGTAGATTAGGTCTTTTCACATAGTACCATATTTCTTGGAGACTTTGTTCATTCCTTTTTACCCTTATTTCTCTAATCTTGCCTTCTTGTTGTATTTCATTGAGTTGATCTTTGACCTCTGATATCCTTTCTTCTGCGTGTTGAAACTTGTGTATGCTTCACGAAGTTCTCGTGTTGTGTTTTTCAGCTCCATCAATTCACTTCTGTTCCTCTCTAAGTTGTTTATTCTCATTAGCATTTTGTCAAATCTTTTTTCAGTGTTCTTAGTTTCTTTGCATTGGGTTGGAACATGTTCTTTTAGTTCATAGTTTCTTATTACCCACATTGTGAAGCCTGATTCTGTCAATTCATCACACTCATTCTCCATCCAGCCTTGTTCCCTTGCTGGTGAGGAGTTGTCATTCCCTTGTAGGAGGAGAGTTGTTCTGGTTTTGGGTGTTTTCATCCTTTTTGCGCTGGTTTCTTCCAATCTTTGTTTATTTATCCACCTGTCATCTTTGTAGTTGTTGATTTTCAGATCAGGTCTCTGAGTGGACATCCAGTTTGTTGATGATGAAGTTATTTCTTTCTGTTTCTTAGTTTTCCTTCTACCAGTCAGGCCCCTCTGCTGTAGGACTGCTGAGGTTCACTCCAGGCCCTGCTTGGCTGGGGATCACCTGCAGTGGCTGCAGAACAGTAAGGGTTGCTGCCAGTTTCTTCTTCTGCTATCTTTGTCCCTGAAGTATACCTGCCTGAGGTCAGTCTGAGCTCTCCTTTATGAGGTGACTCTTTGGATATATGGGGTTAGGGAGCTTCTTGAGAAGACAGTCTGTCCTTTATAGGAGCTCAAGCGCTGAGCTGTGAGCTCTGTTGTTCATTCAGAGCTGCTGTGCAGGTACGTTTAAGTCTGCTGCAGCAGACCTCATAAATGACTTTTTTTCCCCCAGGTGCTCTGTCCTGGGGAGTTAGGGCTTTATTTATGAGTTTCTGTTGTGCTGCTGCCTTTTTTCAGGCCTGCCCTGCCCAGCAAGGTGGCAGCCTAGTCACTGTTGCCTGCAGAGGCTTTGCTGAGCTGCAGTGGGCTCCACCCGGCTGCCATGTGAACTTCCCTGCAGTCCTGTTTATACGGGTATAGTTAGAACTGCCTCAGCAATGGCGGCCCACCTCTATAATGGCCGACTCTCTCTGTAATGGCGGGCTGCCTTGGCAATGGCAAACTAACCCCATAGTGGTGGAGTGCCTCGGTAATGGCAGACACCTCTCCCCCACAAAACTGGACCGTCTCGGGTTCAGCTGTGCTTGCTGTGAAACTCTCAATCCAGAGCATTTCAGATTGCTGTTTTTTTTGTGGGGGTGGGACCCGCTGAGCCTGATCACCTGGCTCCCTGCCTCAGAGCCTTGTTTTTTTAGTTGAATGGTCAAATGTCTCCCGGGTGTTCCAGTCACCTGTTGAAAAGGCACTGGGATCTGTGTGATTTCCTGTGCAGCAACCCACTGCACCAGCTAAACAGCCGCACTGAGAGTCGTGGCGCTTTTTTGCCCAGGAATCTCCTGGTCTGGCTCCCTGTTTCAGTCCCATTTTGAATCAGATGAATGGGCAACTCTGTCTGCCAGGAGCTCCAATCGCCAGCTAAAACGGTGCCCGGACCCATGTATTTTGTACGGAGAACTGCCGCACCAGGGCACCGGCCAAAACAGCCATGCCAGCTGAAACAGCCACACTGGCCAAAACAGCTGCGCTGGCGACCCGCAGGGCTCCTCCGCCTGGGAATCTCCTGGTCTGTAGGCAATAAAAATCCATCTGGAAATGCGGCATCCACTCACCCTCCATGCTTTCGCTGGGAGCAGCAATCCTGAGCTGCCCCTAATTGGCCATCTTGGATCCATCCAAATCACATTTTTTTTAAAGCTAATGACCAGGCTGGCCAATATGGCAAAACCCTGTCTACCAAAAAAGACAAAAATTAGCTAGGCATGGTGGCACATGCCTGTAGTCTCAGCTACACAGGAGACAGGTGGGAGAATTGCCTGAACCCAGGAGGCAGAGGTTGCTGGGAGCCAAGATAGCATTACTACCCTCCAGCCTGGGCGACAGAGTGAGATCCTGTCTCAAAAACGAAAACAAAATAAAGATATCTCTAATCTCTTTGCAAGATTTGTTCCAGGAAATTATCCAATTTCACAGACCACCTCACTATGAGTAGAACAGCACCTACACTTGTACTCCTGTTTCCTGGTCTCCAAATTTTTTGTGCTTAATTTTTTTTCTTTTTTTGAGACAGGATCTTGCCCTGTCACCCAGGCTGGAGTTTAGTGATGTGATCATGGTTCACTGCAGCCTCCAACTTCAGGGCTCAAGCAATCCTCCTGTCTCAGCCTCCTAAGTAGCTGGGACTACAAATGTGCACCACCATGCCTGGCTAATTTTTTTTTTTAAATTTAGAGATGTGGTCTCTCTGTGTTAGTTAGCCTTGGAACACCTGAGCTCAAGTGATCCTACCATCTCAGCCTCCGAAAGTGGTGGGATTACAGATGTGAGCTGCGCTAAACCAAATAGCTCCTGTATACAGAGCCCAATTCTAGACACTGGAGTGAAGGAAGTAGGGTAGCAATGAGAGGACTGGAAGAGGTTCAACCCCTTAATCATAAGGTCTCTAGTAAGTACTCAGTCCCTTTTTTAGTGCCTCTTCATAGGAGTCTTGCACCAATACCCCTGGCTAAATTTAGGTTCCCTCCTACAGACCCTCTTGTACAGCACCTCAGCCTTTGGCTTTACGCATCTGTTTTGATTACTGCAGTAGCTTAACTCTTGTTTCTAGTTTTACTCCTCCAACCTAGCCTCCACCCTGACAATAAATGCTTTTAGCAGGTAGCAAAAAAAATTTGTTCTAAAAAAAAGTAGTCTAGGCAGGAGAGTGCTGAGATCAGACTCTTACGGAAACTACTCTAGGCTTCAGGACAAAATCCAGATCCCTTAGCACCAAGTGCCATCCTGACTAGGGCTCCTTGCCCCTCAGGGGTTTCACTGTCTCCTAAGGGTACCTCTCAAAGCTATCCCTCCCTAACCTTTGCACCTATACTGCCTGGAACACCCTTCCTTTAACTGCTTGACCTTACTTTTCAACCCATGAGGCTGGCCACCAAAATCAGAATCTTCCACAGGCCAAACCCTCTACTGGGTTATGAGAATGCAACACTGAGCAGAAACAGGGCAGTCCTTGTCCTCAGGGCACTGAGAGACCTGAGGGATAGGAAGGACCAGTATACAGTACACCACTATGAAAGCATGGAACAAATCTGACCTAGACCTGGGGGTCCCAGAGGCTTCCCTGAGCAGGCAACCTAAGCTGAGACCCCCAAGGAAGCTTAGATTCAACCAAGAAGGTTGGGGAGGGATGTGATGGGCCTTCCGGGCAGAACAATGTGTGTTCTGCGTGGGAAAGAATGCGTTTGGAGGATAGGGGGAGGGCCTGTATGGCCACAAAACACAGAGTATGGGACATGCCACGGGTAGCCACACTGATTCTGCAAGGAGACAGTAAAGATTTTGGCCATCAACTTAAAGTACATGGGAAAGCCTCCTGCCTGGAATTTTAGCTGGCAGTCAGCAGGCCCCCTGGTCCTGGCCACTTACCTTTCCTTCGGCCTCACCTCAACATTCAAGGGAAAACCTGCCACCCCACAAGCCCTCCAGGGTCTGGAATGCTGGCAGGAGGGGATGGATGCCGCTGCTCCTGGAGAAAAGGGCCTCTGGCAGGGAAGCCTGAAGGGCTGGTTCCAAGTGTACAGGTCCCGTGGACTCCTCCTAGAAAACGAATGGTGAGATGGACTTTCATAGAAGAGTCTCTCCAATTTCTCCTTGGGACACTTACCTTGTGCAGAATGGAAGTGCTGCCCCTGGGGTCCCAGACACGATAGAGAGGAGGCAGCCTAGGGGCTTGGAGAAGTGGTGAGACCCAGAGAAACGGTGGACTCAGGAAGGGTCCTGCCAACAGGGCCAGCCTCGGGGTCTTCCCCAAAAGACAGGTGAGAGCCTCCAGCAGGTTTCCCACCTCTGTGAGGCTGGAGGAGAGGCCTCCTGGATGAGAAGGAAGAGGCCAGCAAGCCTGGTGGGTGCAGGCACGGGTAGACTTCTGGTAGGAACAGCATGGCTGACTCAGCCTCCTTCAGCGGCTGCAGGATGTCCCCCTCGCTGGAAGGGGTCGGGCTCCCTTTGCTGACCCAGAGTCAACCCAGCAATTCCACCTGGAGAAGCAGGAGCCCCCGGCCCCAGCCCACAGAGCATGCCTATGCCTAGAAAACTGGGCGAAGACGGGGCACAGCTGCAGCTGGGTGCCCAATGGGAAAGGTGGCCACTCCACCTCAAGCCCCAGGGTAGAGGCCACTTCTCCTTCTGCTCAGGGTTGACCTTCCGTGACCCCCTGTAGCCTGCGGGTATCCCCTGGCGGGGGCAGTAGGCAGGTGGAGGAAAAATCCGAAGGGAAAGGCCGAATCCTGAATCATTGGAAAGTCCACCACACAGTCCACAGCGGGAGGCATGTGAGGTAGTTCATCTATTTGTGCCCGAGAGCTCAGGGAGGCGCTGGTGTGACCCGAGTCGGGGACAGCAGGCTGTTTAGCGGGTAGGTGAAGGTAAGGGTCTTCCATGACCACCACAGAAACAAAACACCTGGGTCGGGATTTAGTCCAGTATTGGAAAAGCAAAAGAACAGTCAGCTGAGGGTTCCAGGGAGGCAGGTGATGTACAAAACTGGAACCCTTAGGATGGTCCACAGAATGCAGAGGAGCATAGCAAGGACAGCATCCCATGAAGTCCAAGGAAGACTAGGCAGAAGGCAGGGGAATCTGCTAGGGACCAGGCAAGCAAGCTGTTTCAGGGAGGGATCTTGGCCTTCTCTGCACACCTGGATGGCTATAGCCTACTGCAGCTCTGCCACCATACCTCCCCTGTCTTCTGCCTTTCCGCAGGCTTGTTAGCCTACATTGCCAAGGTTCTTCTCCAGGACTTCAAGGCCCTCCATTTCACTGCTGTGTCCTCAGCCCCTCCACACTGCAGCTCGGTACATTGGTACTAACTTTTCCCTCTGATTTGAAACATTTTTGCCCCATATGACTTACCTCCCACAGGAAAGTTATTCTCCCATATACCCACAGGGCTGTTCCTGTGTGTCTGCTGTTGTCGTCTCCTCTCTTCGCATACCATAGGAAGTAAACTGCAAACAAAACAAACAGGGATCCCCCTCTATCTTGTTCACAGCTGTGTCCCCAAGACCTAAAACAAGGCCTGGTACCCAAGAGGTGCTCATTCAGTTTCACAGGATTTACTCTGCCAGACGTTGTTCATGGCGTTTTACATTTGCTTCTTTATTTTCCACGCCACCATGTAATGTAGAGACTAATATTATTTCCAATCTCATTTCACAGATAAGAAATGAAAGTTGACAGATATTACGAAAAGTATATACTTACGTATAATGCCCCCTTTATTTTGCATAGGTGTTGGTGGCTGCTATCCTGATCTGTGCCCCTGTTTAAAACTACTTGAATAGATACGCTGCCAGTACTGTCTCTTATAGTCAGAGATGTGTGAGAATGGAAGGCATTACTTATTTACATTCCCGCAGTTGAGCAGAAGGCAGAAGGACAGCTAGGTACCCATGTTCTACTGCCTCCCTGTCTGGGGCACATCTTTCAGGGCACACCTGGACCCCCAGACTCCTGGGCTTTTGTGTGCTGTGGCTGGGCTCAGAGAGAGCTTTCCACTAGGCATCCCCAGAAGTCAAAACCTTAAGGTCCCCCTTTGAGCATTTCCATTTCTGCGAGAGCTTCCCGCGTTTTGGCCTAGGCAGGAACGGATTGGCACTCTAGCAACACACAGGCCAATTTTTACTTTATTGTTTTAATATGTATTTATTTGAGATGAAATGCCCAGGCTGGAATGCAGTGGCACGATCACGGCTGACTGCAACCTCTGCCTCCCAGGTTCAAGGGATTCTCCTGCCTCAGCCTCCCAAATAGCTGGGATTACAGGCGCACGCCACCCCGCCTGGCTAATTTTTTTTTCTTTTCTTTATTTATTTGGTAAAGAGGTTGCATCACTTTAGCCAGGCTAGTCTCGAACTTCTGACCTCAAGTGATCCACCATCCTCGTCCTCCCAAAGTGGCAAAGATTAAGGGCATGAGCCACCATGCCCGCCCCAGACCAATTTTTAGTTCATCCAGAGTAACCCTCTCCTGCCTTAGTCCAGCCTGGACTAGGACTTAGTGTGCATCAGAACAAAATCTTCTTGGGAGAACAGCTCTTGCGGGAGCACAGTTTTAAAGTTTGTTTAGTTAATTTTTAAAACTTTAATACTATACTTTTTAAATTGCCTATCGCTACCCACGAGGGTGAACTCAAAATTAAGCTCACCCGGGGTGAGCTCGCCACCTCCCCGCACCAAGTGGAACAGGCGGAGCTCGCGCATGCCACACAGGGGCGGGGAAGCCACTAGGCGGTCCTCATGGGAATGCGCCGTACACATAACCTCTTTCCCTTCACATTCTACACATCCTTAAGAAGCTGTTTTAAACACTTAAGTGTGCTTGTTTCAGAATGTATTTGTACAGCGCTTCCAGATTATGTTGTACGGAAGAGGGGACTGTGATGCCGTGCAATTCCCCTTTGCCTTTTTCACTACAGGGCGCCGCCATCTTGAACAGAGGCGTATCAAAGGGCTCGCCATTTTGTGTGGTCGGGCGGGTATTTCCGGTTCCGGCGGGCGTCGGCTCGCTCTCTTTCACTGCAAGGCGGCGGCGGGAGTAGCTGTGGTGCTGGCTTCTCTGAGCCATCTAGTGCCATCCTCGTCGGTGCAGCGGCACACGCGCTCTCCGCCGCCATGACTGAGCAGATGACCCTTCGTGGCACTCTCAAGGGCCACAACGGCTGGGTAACACAGATCGCTACTACTCCTCAGTTCCCGGACATGATCCTATCCGCCTCTCGAGGTACGGACTAAGGTAGCTTGCAGGACCGGAGATTGCAGGGTGGGGGATTCGGCGTGTCGCGTGACAGCCCAGTTGCGCGCGAGTTGGCGGGGACTGGCAGACTTTTCTGTCCCAGTGTGAGTTGGGGGTTGCGGACCGGAGCCTAGGCCTCAGCCCGGGCGAATCACTTTGCAGATGGGGACCTAATCAGCTCGTAGCTGCTAGGAGGGCTGGAGAGTTGGGAACTTTTAAAATATGTTTTGCCTTCCCTTTCCTAATATGGCCAGGGGTCTACGGGCTGGGCGGGGCGGTGATGATTCCAACATGCCATCTGAGTGTCGGTGCTGAAATCCAGAGGCTGTTTCTGAGCTGCCGCCCGGCCCCAAGGCTCTTGGGGAGACGGATGGACTCCAGAAGACCTCGTGGCTCAAGTCTCGGCCTACCCTTTCTCCCCTGGTTCTCCACGTCCCATTCCTGTGTGCCTGACTGCATTTAGACGCTTCTTATTCATTCTGTTTGCTTCTACACTATTAAGAATTGTCTGACCCTTGAATCATGCCTGTCTGTTAATCGTAAAATTTGTTGAGTGGAACAGATTTCAGTAAAAGCATCCAATCCTGTAGCGCTTAAAGTGGCTTTTCCAGCATTAATTACTACATTTCTGTCGTCTCTCAGAGGTAGGCATAGGAGGCCCTCAGCTACTCAATAGCCACAGACTGCTGTGCATTCGGTTGCAGAAAAGACCCTTCTCAGGAAAGGGTGTCTACAATTTCTGGCACCTGGATTAAGTTCTCAGGATACAGGCCGAGGCGGGTGGATCACTTGAAGTCAGGAGTTCGAGACCAGCCTGGCCAACCCTGTCTGTAGTTTTTAAGAAAAAAATAGCGGGGCATGCTGGCGGGCACCTGTGTGATCCCAGCTACGGAGGCTGAGGCAGGAGAATCGCTTGAACCCAGGAGGTGGAGGTTGTGAGCCGAGATCACTGCACTCTAACCTGGGCACAGAAAAAAAGCCGGGTGAGGTGGCTCACACCTGTAATCCCAGCACTTTGGGAGGCTGAGGTGGATGGATTGCCCGAGGTCAGGAGTTTGAGACCAACCTAGCCAACATAGTGAAACCCTGTCTCTACTAAAAATACAAAAAGTTAGTGGGGTGTGGTGGCGGGTGCCTGTAATCCCAGCTGCTAGGGAAGCTGAGGCAGGAGAATTGCTTCAACCTGGGAGGCGGAGGTTGCAGTAAGCCGGGATCCTGAATCATGCCATTGCACTCCAGCCTGGGCAACAACAGTGAAACTTTATCCAAAAAAAAAAGTTATTAGGTACAGTTTAGCTCTACCTGCGTTTTTAGTGTGGAATAGAGCCACTCAATCCTGGCCTAGTAACTGGTCTTGTAGCCTGCTGTTCCCATCCCTCCTTAAGTGTCCTTAGTTGTTGTTAACCCACTGATGACCGTGACACTTAGTGAATTATCCAGTGTGTTAAGAAACGGGCTGCAGGTTCCTCACTGGTTTTTCTGTTTTACCTCCTTTAGACAAGACCATCATCATGTGGAAACTGACCAGGGATGAAACCAACTATGGAATTCCACAGCGTGCTCTTCGAGGTCACTCCCACTTTGTTAGTGATGTGGTTATCTCCTCAGATGGCCAGTTTGCCCTCTCAGGCTCCTGGGATGGAACCCTGCGCCTCTGGGATCTCACAACGCAAGTAGCTGCTCACTTACCTCCGGGGCATTGGGAAAAATCTGGGCAGAAATGAGGTGGATACCATTGGCTGGTTTTCCAGGGGAGATCCAGTCCATTTGGGAACTGGAAAGCAGAGCACACCTACAAAAGATGTTTGGCCTCCCTCACTCATTACTCAGCGTTGCTGAGGAGTGCGGTTGAACGTTGTTGCCAGGGGAAACAGTTTTGAGTAGACGACAGTTTGAACATGTTTTGCCTTGAAAGCTCAGCTAATTGGCAGATGGAATTAGAGGGTCCTGGTGATGACAGACGACATTGTCAGCCAATCCCTATGGGGGAGTGAGGACATGTCCTGCAATTCTGAAGGGATTCTCTGTCATATATTCATTCAAGGGCTTAGTGTGATGAGAGCCATGTCCAGGGTTGTGTGAATGATGCAATGAGATAGAGACAAGGCCTAGGATAGGAAATCAGTCTGACTATTGAATGAGAATATTTGCTAAGTCTGAGAATGACAAAGTCCTCCTTCTCAGGGGCACCACCACGAGGCGATTTGTGGGCCATACCAAGGATGTGCTGAGTGTGGCCTTCTCCTCTGACAACCGGCAGATTGTCTCTGGATCTCGAGATAAAACCATCAAGCTATGGAATACCCTGGGTGTGTGCAAATACACTGTCCAGGTAAAGTGAGAGCATGTGTGTAAGGTTCCCTCCCACCCTTGTCTGGGCTGGGCTCGTGCCTGTAATCGTGACTCTTTGGTGGTCTAAGATGGAAGGTTTGCTTGAGGACAGGAGAGCAGCCTGGTGAACATACTGAGAGCCCCCCATCTCTGAATTTTGTGTTTACTTTTGTTTTTTGTTGTTCTGAGGCGGAGTTTCACTTGTTGCCCAGGCTGGGGTGCAATGGCACAATCTTGGCTCACTGCAGCCTCCACCTCCTGGGTTCAAACAATCCCCTGCCTCAGCCTCCCAAGTAGCCGGGATTATAGGTGCCTGCCACCACACCCAGCTAATTCTTGTCTTTTTGGTAGAGAGGGTTTCACCATGTTGGCCAGGTGGGTTTGGAACTCCTGACCTCAGGTGTTCCACCTGCCTTAGCCTCCCCAAGTGCTGGGATTACAGGCGTTGAGCCACTGCACCCAGCCCCCATCTCTAAATTTAAAAAAAATTTTTAAAAAAACGTCTTGTCTAGAATCTAAAGGGATTCTGTTGAGCTTAAAGGTTCTTGTTGTGGGTTTTTGAAAGGTGCTGTCAGCCATCATCCTGCTGGAGGGTCTAGCATTTCACAGGATTGGACTGTTTCCCCTTATTTCCTTTTCATCCACTGTAGGATGAGAGCCACTCAGAGTGGGTGTCGTGTGTCCGCTTCTCGCCCAACAGCAGCAACCCTATCATTGTCTCCTGTGGCTGGGATAAGCTGGTCAAGGTGAGCTTCGAGCCAAAGCAGGGGCTTTACCAGTCAGGGTGTGCTCCCGGGTGGTCATAGGCTCCAACTCCTGTGTAAAGCTTTACAGATTCCCTCAGTTGACTTTTTCTCTTGTTACATGATCTGAAGCAGCTAATTGATGTCCTTTATAAGTCCGGACACAGCACTGGATATGTGTCATAATGTAACTTTAAGTGGCCAGGATGTTACTGAATGATAAATGGCTATTGTATCCAGGAATGCCAAGCCCTTTTTTGTTGGGCCTGACCCTGGCTGATCCAGAGCTAGGATGTTCACCTGTCAATGTCATATTTATGCAGGTATGGAACCTGGCTAACTGCAAGCTGAAGACCAACCACATTGGCCACACAGGCTATCTGAACACAGTGACTGTCTCTCCAGATGGATCCCTCTGTGCTTCTGGAGGCAAGGTATTTGGGGGCTAGGGGTCTCCTATTCAGTGAAAGACAGTGTCATGGAAGGAGCACTCAACCAGCATCTCTACCATAAAATGACAAACATTAGCCAAGATGGTTTTAGGATAACAAGATGATGACAATCTGAGAATATGCTTCCAAAGATTACTATTCAGCAAATGACAGTTAAGGCATACTGTCTAGAAGAAAAAGTTGGGTTGTTTTTTAGAGATGGAATTTTGCACTTTTTGCCCATTCTGGAGTGCAATGGTACGTTCTTGGCTCACCGCAACCTCTGCTTCCTGGGTTCAAGCAATTCTCCTGCTTCAGCCTCCCAAAGTGCTGGGATTAACAGGCATGAGCCACTGTGCCCGGCTGAAAAAGATAATTTTCTATGAAGTTGGTTTCTTAAAGCAATTGGTGAGATTGAGATCCTAGTTTTCAGAAATGATTACAGTGTTTATGTAAATTGGGAGGGTTTTTATTGATACGGTTGGTAAGGTGTTGCGTTAAAGGAAAGGCTTATAGAAATAAATTGGTACTTGAGTCATTAGCTTTCAAGAAACCTGGGGTAATGGAAGACAGGTAAGAACTGATTCTGATGGACTCTTGAGATGGGCAGGATTAACATCTGGAAGAGGTCACAGTGTCCTGATTAACCTACCTGTTTGCCCAGGATGGCCAGGCCATGTTATGGGATCTCAACGAAGGCAAGCACCTTTACACCCTAGATGGTGGGGACATCATCAACGCCCTATGCTTCAGCCCTAACCGCTACTGGCTCTGTGCTGCCACAGGCCCCAGCATCAAGATTTGGGTAAGTGTGGATTACAGCTGACTGAGTACCTGGCTACACTCTCTAAGCCCTGACAATGTTTAGGTTACTATATATGCCATCTGACTCCCATGTGGCGGCTAAGCTTACTCAACATCCATAGATGACATCTGGATAACTCTGTTGTGGAGTGCTGTCCTGTACATTTTAGGATGTTTAACAGCATTTCTAGCATCTACTAGATGCCAGTAGCAAACCACCCTTCCACTAATGGCAACTAAAACTGCATCTAGGCATTGATAACATGGACCCTAGGGGGCAAAATCATCCCTTTATAACTTGAAAATCTTGAGTTATAAAGAGGCTTTTAAGAGGGGAGTCCGTCATTGGTAAAAGTGTTAAGGGTGCTTTTGCCTTGTTCCCCAGGATTTAGAGGGGAAGATCATTGTAGACGAACTGAAGCAGGAAGTTATCAGCACCAGCAGCAAGGCAGAACCACCCCAGTGCACCTCCCTGGCCTGGTCTGCTGATGGCCAGGTAAGTGGGTCTGTCCTCTCAGGTAACTTGGCCAACGACTTTTCTCCCTCATTCTGTTAGTGTATCTAGTCTGTCAAACACAAGAGCAGTGTCTTTGGCATTAAGTGAAATGACAGCATAAGCATAATGCCCTAATTTGCCATGCCAGTGAGTATGTTTCTGCATCAGAGGGAAGATTGAGCTGGAGGGCAGTGACTATCAGCTTTCAGTTAATATCTTGATTAATCTGACCAGTTTTGAAATGTCTAAATCCTTATCACCAGCTGTTTCTTCCTCAAGGAATACATAACCACTTTTATAATCTGACTGTTAAAAAGAGAGGGTTTTTTTTTTTTCTTTTTGAGACAGAGTCTCACTTTCTTGCCAGGCTGGAGTGCAGTGGCATGATCCCAGCACATTGCAACCTCCATCTCCCAGGTTCAAGCAGTTCTCCTGCCTCAGCTTCCTGAGTAGTTGGGACTACAGGCGTGCACCACCACGCCCAGCTGATTTTTGTATTTTTTAGTAGAGGTGGGGCTTCACCACGTTGGCCAGGATGGTCTTCATCTCTTGACCTTGTGATCTGCTCGCCTTGGCCTCCCAAAGTGCTGAGATTACAGGCGTTAGCCACTGTGCCCGGCCAAGAGGGGGGTTTCTTATAGTCACCCCAGCATGGTGGCACATGCCTTTGCGAGGCTGGGGTGGGAGGATCACTTGAACTGCAGGGGCTCAAGGTAAGCCAGGACTTCACCACTGCACTGGAGCCTGGACAATGGAGCAAGACCCTCTCAAAAAAGCCACTTGTGCTTATGATGCCAACCTGACCTGTCATTGTCATTTCTCCCCTGCAGACTCTGTTTGCTGGCTACACAGACAACCTGGTGCGAGTGTGGCAGGTGACCATCGGCACCCGCTAGAAGTTTGTGGAACAGCTTTACAAATTAAAGGAAAAAACTGGCTTTTTTGACTTTTAGAAGGTGTTTTTTGGCTTTATCCTATCTATATTGCTTACGCAGGAAGTTTGCACTAGCAAGTTGGACACAAGGTATGGACTAAGTAAACAAGGCTTTGAAGGGGAAGGGGAGCTAAGTTCTCAGGATTGGGGTAGCATAAGGTGGGATATTTATGAGAAATCACAGCATTTTCCCTGAACCTAAACCCCATCAGGGTACTACCTATCAGGTGCAGATCATCAGGGCCTACCTTCAACCTGGGGAACCTTGAGAGAAAGGACTGATTATTTCAAGGTGGTTGCAGTCAATTTTTAGGAAAAGCAGACTCCTCACGTCCAACCCGATGCATAAGAATGCAACAAAGATGAATCCTCATTGCTCTAAAGACTTGAATATAATTCAGAAAACTTCTTAAGCTTGGCCTAGCAGTCTCTATCAACTTGGTCTTTGAGGAAAATCAAGAGGGTTTTTGTTGTGGGGTTTTTTTTGGCTGTTTTGTTTTTTTTTTTTGAGACGAGGTTTGCTCTGTTGCCTAAGCTGGAGTGCAGTGGCATGATCTCAGCTCAGTACAGCCTCCTGAGTAGCTGGGGTTACAGGCGCACGTAACCACACCAGCTAACTTGTATATTTTTCAGTAGAGATGAGGTTTTGCCATGTTGGCCAGGCTGGTCCAGAACTTCCAGCCTCAAGTGATCTTGCCATCTTAGACTCCCAAAGGGCTGGGATTATAGGCATGAGCCACCACGCCCATCTGGGTTTTTAATTCTTACCAGAAAAACCTGCAGACTGATCACAACTTATTTATTCCTCATAATTACAGGTTAAAAGTTTTGGGGTGGTCAGAAAGCATTCATAAACATAACCATAAAGTTGGTCCTACTAAACATTTCTAGTGCTGCTATAACCTGGCCCTCAAGAGGATAGATGTCTTGTGAAAGGCCAGAAGTCAGCTGTTAGACTACAATTAATTAGCTTCAGATAGAAAACTCAGGGATGGAATGGCTCAAAATACGGCTGAGACCCCACTGCCCTTGAAGTTTTCTCTGCAGTTGTGTGATGGCTACCCAACTGAAAGCCCACTTCACCCTTCACTCCCTACTGCCCTCAATCTATAGTGGTGGTGAGGCATTTCTGGCTTCGGTTTTTATGTTTGTGTATGTGTGTGCATGTATGTGTGTACTGTTCCCAAGACTTGGGCTTGTTAACTAGGTATAGAGATTCTTAGGGGGAACCTCAGTCCTACAGCTTCCAAGTAATGGTAGGGAAGAAGTTGCAAACATCTTGAAATGTTAGTAAATTAGATAGGATATTAAAATGGGGAGCAGGGTCTATCCCTGTTCATAGGTGATAACAGATGCAAAACATGCCTTTGTTCTGTGGCTTCTTGTTGGTGGGGTAGGGAAGGAAGAAATCCTCAGTCATATCCTCATCTAAAGGAGAGAAGCAAATAAACATTTTATTTCCATAGCACCCCTTCCCTTTTCCAAAAGAACATGAGTTCACCTCAGCCATCAAAGCAGAGGGCAAAAGCTGATAAGTGACAAGGCAAGGGGTTACTAGAAAAATAGATTATACCCAAGATTCTCCTCTTGGGGACCCAGACCCCTGTCTTCAGGCTTCCCCTCAGGGCTTGCCAAATGGAGGGAATGAAAGACATGGAAAGGGACTGGAAGAACAGCCAGGTCTGTTGAACAAAGGGGAAAGGAGCCTGGCACTGAACAGACTTGGGTGGGGGGTGAGGTGGCATAAGCTTTGTTCCTCAATTGAGTGCTGGAGAAGGAAAAGGGGAAGAAATAATTTATTGGGCGATGTAATGGTGCGTGGTTTCAATCATGGCGACCATTCCAGATCTCTCTCAAGTGAAGCTAAATTCTGGCCGGTCTATGGAGGTAGAAATTGAGGATGGAAGGAAAGTTTAGAATCCCTCCTCCCCAGAATAGACATTTATTACCCAGCTCTACCCTTTGGCCCAGTCTGCCTCCCCAAATGGCTTCCAAATCCCTCAGCTGAAATTTGCATCAGAAAATGGAACTGGAATGGGGACGTTGTCTCGCCCAAACCCTCCAGCCTCACAACTGATGTACAGGTTGAAGAGCATGGATGAGGAAAAGGAAGTTAAGGAATGAAATTGCAATTTCCCCTCATCCCCTACTCAAATTCAGGTCCCAGGGCTGGGCTAGGCAGACAGGGAGAGACGACCAGGCAGCTGTTCTCGTTACCAGGGACCCATGCAGACCTGGTGAACAGACAGTAGGTGAGAGAAGGCTGAGCTGGAGGCCAGGAGGGTTCTTTAGGCTCCTAGAGGTAGAAGCAGGGGCCTGGGGTTAAGGGGGAGTGGGAAGCAACGCTAAACAGTGGGAAGAGCCTTTGAGCCCTCCAACTTATGGGCCACCCTCCTCCACCACCCGCCCCCCAAGTGCTGACCAGAGGGGCCCCTGCGGGTGGCAGGATGATCAAGGGCAGAGCTTGATGCGGGTGCCCTTGGAGAGCACCCGGAAGAAAGGAAAGACACGCTCGCCCAGGAATGCAGCCGAAAAGGTGTGCACATGGGCTAGAGTCTCTGCGTTGTAGAAGCCCAGGCGCCCAGCTTCATAGTCCAAGTACACGCCAAAGCGCCGTGGTTTCTCACTGGGGCTCAGCAACGTCTGTTCTGTTGAGCTCTGGGCCTGGTAGCGTTTGCCATTGGTGCCCACACACCACACTTCCCGCTGGAGCAGGGGCTGCTGGGGTAGGTGGAGCCGGCGACGGCGATGGTGATGGCGCGAGGAACTGGCATCCCCGCTGCCCATGGAGGACCCCCCAGGGCCAACCTTTTCCTTATGATGGGTTGATTCACGGGCAGCGCCCACCGCCCAGCCCCGCCGCCCGCCCACCTCTACCTCCCAGTAGTGCCGGCCAGAGCGGAAGCCCTGGGCCCCCAGTACGCAGCAGTCAGCTGAGAAGCGCTTGGGATGGTCAGCAACCTCCTGCCGCCGCTCTGCCAGGCGGACCCCCCGGCGATCAGGGGACAGCATCAGGGCCGGGTGAGCCGTGTCAGGGTCCAGCGTCAGGTCCACTTGGGAGCGGGGGAGGACAAATATGCCAGAGCTAGAACCACTGTTCCCCTATCAGCAGCCAACTCCACAGATTCAGCCTTTCCTGCCGCCGCCTCTTTCAATCCAACTCCCCACACCATTCCAGAGGCCAGCCTCAGATTCCAACAGGTTCCATCTTGCTCCTCTTGTTCTCAGGATACCTGACAGGTCTTCCCCTAGCCCCAGCTCTTGCCACTCCACCCCACCCCCACCCACCAGGCCTGCCTGGACTAGGACTACCTGCTCATGGCTTGAAACCTCAACCTCTGAGGTTATATCCTGCTCCATCTCAACCCCCACAATTTCCCTGGGGCTCAACTTCCCTCAGGACCCAGTCTAGGGTCTACGAAGGGAAAGGCAAAGGAAGGTCGTGGAGGTGACCTCCCTACCTCTCGCAGCCTGACAGAACATCCGGCTCATTTTCCTCACGATGGCGTCTGTCAAGAAGTCATGGCTATGGGGTTGGCATGGGTCAGGGGACCAGACCTCTGGGGGCTGCAGCTGTACCTCTTCACACCTGGAGGAAGGGGACCGGGCAGGGGGTGGGACTATGATATTCCCAGAGGGAAGAACAAAAGCGGAGGGGAAGGAGAGGAGGGTCCAGGAGGTAGAAACTCGGGTCCTAGGGAAGGAAGGAGAGGAAAGGGATACCCGAGAGAGGCAGGGACAGAGAACCAGATTCCACTGGGTCACAAAGGGTAAAGAGTGGGAACACACCTATTGAAAGTCTCCTTGATGTCCTGGGAATAAGAGAAACAAAAAGAGGGACAGGGAGAAAGAAAGAAAGAAAGAGTGTCAGCTGCATAGGGACAGCTTTCTCCAATCTCTAGCCAGAGACAACCTGAGCAGGAAGGGAGAAGCAGCACCCTCATGGTCTCAATAAACACACATCATTTCAACCACCCCATGCCTCACCATACCTAACTCGTCTCTTCCTGCTGTGAGCCCAGGAATACTGTCCTTTCCATAATATGACTTGTTCACCTTTTTTGAGAAGTCATTGTCAAAAATTCTTTCCTCAACTGTCATTTAAATATCTCTCCTACGACCAAATCTTTATGCTTTTCACTGGGTATGATCATCACACGTACCACAATCGACGTTAACTCTATCTCTAGCTTTAAAAAATGTTTTTGGTCTTCAGGTTAAATCATTGTGGGTTCCTCCCAGTGAGAGGCAGCAGCTCTAGACAGGCGTTTGGTAAGCACTGCCTGACAGCCAACAAAAAATGCTAGGGAAACAAGGAGGGGACAGTGCTTACCTGGAGCAGCCGGAGACCCCCCTGCTGGCTCCGCTCCTGGGCCTCAGCCAGCAGGCGGCTGAGCTGGGCGGCCTGCTCTGCAAGGCGACTGGCTGTGGCTCCCGCACGTCCCAGCTGGGCTTCATGCATCTCTCGGAGACGCCGTTCCAGCCCTGCCTGCTCTTCAGCCAGAAACCGTGTCAGCCGCCCAAACTCTGAGGCCACTGCTGCTAGCTCTGACTTCATCTGGCTCTGGAATGGTGCAAAGGGGATGGTAGATACCACCTCAACACATAGGAAGATAACTTCCAGTTTTACAACTACCACTTCTCACTGCAAGGCAAAAGAGCTCTATACTCCCCAGGTCGAAGAAAGTCCTAAAAAGAGGTTTATCTCCTACCAGCCTTACTTCTCAGCCTTACCAGATACCACCCCCTTATTACCAGCACACTGGTCCCAAACTCACCAACCTCTGCCTGGAACACTCCTCTCCACGTAGTCTAACTAACTTGACTCATCGTTCAGGTCCAACCTTAAATAGTCCAAGAGAAGCCTTCCCTCTTCTCTAGATCTAAATCGGGACCATCCCCACAAATATCACTATATTTCTTTGTGGCACACATAATACTGAAATGTTGGGCCGGGAGCAGTGGCTCATGCCTGTAATCCCAGCACTTTGGAAGACCAAGGCGGGCAGATCATGAGGTCAGGAGATTGAGACCATCCTGGCTAACACAGTGAAACCCTGTCTCTACTAAAAATACAAAAAATTAGCTGAGTGTGGTGGCATGCACCTGTAGTGCTAGCTTAGCTACTCAGGAGGCCGAGGCAGGAGAATCGCTTGAGCTTGGGAGAAGGAGGTTGCAGTGAGCTGAGATTATGCTGCCACCACTGCACTCCAGCCTGGGCGACAAAGCAAAACTGACACATGCACACACGCGCGCGCGCGCACACACACACACATTGTACTGTGTTTACAATGACATATCCTTTAACTCCTTTCCCCCACTGTACCATAAGCTCTCACTGGCAGGGACTAGGAATGTCTTTAGTTTGCCAAAGTGTCCTCAGACCCTGACATAGCACCAACCAGAGTAGGCACTTGGTAAAAAAATTTTTAAATGAATAAAAGAATTCAGGAATCAAGACATGAAGTTAGGGTCCTGACTCTACCATTAAACACAGTGACTTTAAGAAAGTCACCCAAAAGCCCTAGATCAAGACTCTGAAAAACTTTCTGTAAAGGTCCAGATAGTAAATATTTATGCTTTGTGGGCTAAGAGGCAAAAATCAAGGATATAATGTAGATACCTAATATCCTGTAAAAGAAAAATCTCCTGCCCAGTCCCACCCCATTTGCCAAGAATGGGCAATGCTGGGTGGTGCGCATACTTTTCACCCAGTTACCATCAGCTGGAGACACTGTAACAGGCCAGAGTAGGGTCCTAACTGACCAGATGCGTGAGGGGAACAGCCGCCATGGTCAGTTTCACTCTACCCAGAGGCACACAAATCCTGTTACCTCTATACCCAGGAAAGCCCAAAAGTATCAACTTGGGCAGCTGGCCAGAAGCAGGATGACGTCCTACTCCCAGACGGATTCTAACATTCAGTGCCTAGCAGCTGCCAGCAGCAGAGTCCCTAATGTTTAGGTGGCAGTGAGCATGGGCCCTGGACAGTGGCAAGGCCCAGGCACTGGCTGGGAAGGGAGAAGGGAAGAGGGACAGAAGGGGAGGTCTTGGCTTGGTCTATGAAGCTCACAGTGCCAGCCCAGTCCAGCAGGGCCCGCTGGGTTTATGAAAACAGGCCAGGGGTGGTGAATGGAAAAATATCTTAAAAGACTCCTTGGAGAAGGGTGAGCAATAATTTTAAAAAAAAAAAAAAAGAAAGGGAGAGGTGCTGAGAAAACACTGGACTAGGAAATATTCAGTCTCTGCAATGCTAACATACACTAATTCCCGCCCCAGCTGAAACACACTGGCCCCCTCCCGGGACACAGCAAGTGTCCCAGGACAGTGTCAGGTTCATGCTCAGGGCTGCTCTGCCCACTGACTACATTGATCCTGGGGCCGGCAGCTTCTCTGTTGGCTGCCGTGTGGGTTTTGCTCTGCCCTTTTCAAGCTCTGGTGTCTGGGTAGAAAGCCTGTTCTGCAGCCTTGGACCAGGGACCTAGCCCCTTCAATCCAGGCCTCAGTTTTCACTCCATTTTGGAACTCAAGAATGAATATGACTACTGATTCTCTAGGGCCCCCTCTCCTCAGCACCTAGGGAAAGCATCTACCCCTATCCCAGGCGTTGGCTGTCCCCTCCTCAGGGGACCAAGTCACCACTTGAGAGATGGGCAGCACCACCTTCCTTGCCTCAACCACAGACAGTACCCATCAGCCCCTGTCAAGGACATTCACTCACTTTCAGCTCTGTCACTCGCCTCTCCTCCCTGGCCTTCATCTTCTGCACAGCCTCCAGGTGCTTCCTCAGTGGTTCCACGTGCCCCTGCAGTTTGGCCTGAGGAAACAGAAAAGTAGGGGCTGGGAGGGGCACCTGCCCCTTCAGAGCTCACCTCTGCAATCCTCCCTACAGCAAGTTGGGCCTCAAAGCCTGATGCCTACCCACTCAATGAGTGTCAAGTATCATACTCCTTCCTCCACTTTCTTCTTTCAGGTGACAAAAGCCTCCAATACCCTCTGTGCAAGTTTGTAGAGGCCCTGTGTATTCTCTAAGGCTAGGAGCCTCAAAACTAGAGAGCCCCCACCCTCACAGCTGATGGGGAAGTAGCTTGAATCCTACACCAGTCTCTCCATGAGTGCTCTTACTTTTAGTCCCTGCCCCCTTCACAGGCAATCTTCCCCAGACCTTTTCTCTTAAATACTTTTCTAATGATTTTCTGCCTATGCTAAAAACCTTTCCATGGTTCTCTACCAACTTCCAAAACATTGATCCCACGCTTCTAGCCTCACCTCTACACTCAACGCCTTCCACACAGACTCTTGAGAGGTTTGGCCACATAAAATTACTTGTCATTTCCTGAGTACATTTCCATGCTATTCCCTCTGTCTGAGACTGCCTTTCTCCAATTGGCCCAAGATATTCTTCCATTGAAACACAGCTCCCTGAAAATGGCCCTGATCCTCCCCACCCCCAACTTCCCCGTGATCCCAAGAAATATCTAATACATTACTTACCAGGGCTCCAAAAATTGACAGGTGTGCCTCCTCCAGGACACTGTGGAGTCCCTCCCCACACTTTACTTATTTCAATTTCTATACTTCTGCTCATCTGTTTTCTCTCCTGCTCACTTACTTGCTAAATGGGACACAAAACAAAACCCCTCTTCCAAAGGTTGTAACTGTCACAGCCAACTGGCACATGAGCTCTGTGTTTCCACAATTTGTAGTCAAATCTTTTTCTTTAAAGGGCTATTAGCTGGGTCGGGTGCGGTGGCTCACATCTGTAATCCCAGCACTTTGGGAGGCTAAGGCAGGTGGATCACGAAGTCAGGATATCAAGACCATCCTGGCCAACATGGTGAAACCCCATCTCTACTAAAAATATTTTAAAAATTAGCCAGGCATGGTGGCTTACGCCTGTAGTCCCAGCTACTCAGGAAGCTGAGGCAGGAGAAATCCCTTGAACCTGGGAGGCAGAGGTTGCAGTGAGCTGAGATCTCGCCATTGCACTCCAGCCTAGGCGACAGAGCAAGACTCTATCTCAAAAAAATTTAAAACAAAATAAATAAATAAATAAAAAATAAAGAGCTGTTAGCCCAGAATGAGTGGAATAAGTCCTACCTATTTGCTCCTTCCTTTTTTATGTTTTCTACTAGCCTTTCTCTCTCCTTTTCTTTGAGAGAGAATATAGGGTAGGAGAGCCCAAGCCTACACTCCGATCAGGACCAGAGTGAAATGAAGTGATCTCAGGCAAGCCATACTTTCAGTTTCCTCAGCTTCAAATAAGAAGAGAACATACCTCAAGGATAGTACACTTAGTGCAGTGCCTGGCATGTAGCAAAAGACCAATAAATGCTACCTATCTAATATTTGCTACTTGTAGCTTAAGCTGCCAGTGACATCCTGATAATGACCCCTGAACTAAAGAGGTTACCAAGCCAGAGTACAAATGGTAGTTGTTGCACAGAATAAGTGGTTGGAGACAAAATTACAGCAATAATGGAATTAGTTAACTCATAACATGAAAACAGCATAAACTATATAAAATTTGGCCTAACTTTCTACTTCTCTACAGTAGTCAATAATTTCCCCATTCATTCAGAATTTATAATGCTTAAATTTACCACTTAGTGTTTTTTCCTTCTTTTTTTTTTTTTTTTTTTTTTTGAGACAGTCTTGCTGTATTGCCTAGACTGGAGCGCAGCAGTGCCATCTCGGCTCACTGCGACTTCATCTCCGCACACTGCAACTTCCATCTACCGGGTTCAAGAGATTCTCCTGCCTCAGCCTCCCAAGTAGCTTGGATTAAAGGTGCCTGCAACCACATCCGGCTAATTTTTCTATTTTTAGTAGAGACGGGGTTTCACCATGTTGGCCAGGCTGGTCTTGAACTGCCTACCTCTGTCTCCCAAAGTACCAGGATAACAGGCGTGAACCATCGTGCCTGGCCCCTAAATTGTTGCCAAAACCAAAATTCATAAGCACAAATTCAAATAGAGTATTTTTTTTTTTTTTTGAGACAGTCTTGCTGTGCCACCCAGGCTGGAGTGCAGTGGCATGCTCCTGGCTCACTGTAATCTCCGCCTCCTGGGTTCAAGGGATTCTCTTGCCTTAGCCTCCCAAACAGCTGGAATGACAGTGGCACACCACCATGTCTGGCTAATTTTTTATTTTTAGTAGAGACAGGATTTCACCATGTTGGCCAGGCTGGTCTCGAACTCCTGACTTCACGTTACCCACCCTCCTTCACATTACCCACCCTCCTTCACATCCCAAAGTGCTGGGATTACAGGTGTGAGCCACTGCACCCAGCCAGTTTAAGAGAAATTTTTTCCTTTTTCTTTTGAGATGAAGTTTCACTCTTGTTGCCCAGGCTGGAGTGTAACGGCACAATCTCTGCTTACTGCAACGTCAGGCGCCCGGGTTAAGGCAATTCTCCAGCCTCAGCCTCTCAAGTAGCTGGGATTATAGGCATGTGCCACCAAACCTGGCTAATTTTTTATTTTTAGTAGAGATGGGGTTTTTCCACATTGGTCAGGCTGGTCTCGAACTCCTGACTTCAGGTTGTCCTCCTGCCTTGACCTCCCAAAGTGCTGGGATTACAAGCGTGAGCTACCAGACTCAGCCTTTCAAGAGAAGTTTTCAAAAACATTTAACTGTCAGCCAGACACAGTGGCACACACCTATAATGCCAGCACTTTGGGGGACCAAAATGGGAAGACTGCTTGAGGCCAATAGTTCAAGACCAGCCTGAGCAACACAGCGAGACCCTGTCTCTACAAAAATAAAAATAAAAAAAATTAGCTGGGCATGATGGCACATACCTGCAGTCCCAGCTACTACACTACTAATCAGAATCACCTGAGCCCAGAAGGTTAAGGCTGCAGTGAACTATGATCATGCCACTGCACTCCAGCCTGGCCACAGAGTGAAACCCTGTCTCAAAAAAAAAAAAAAAAAAAAAAAAAAGTAACTGTTCAGGAATTATGTTTATATATTATTTGTGTATTATTACCTATTTAGCAAAAAAATATTTCTACAAAACAACACTGTGCCAAACTAATGTTGGTTACTGCATGTACTGCATGTATATATCTGAAAATAAATGACCCACTTGTAAAACAGCCTATTAAGTCAGAAAGGGAATCACTCAAATTAGTTCTATACAATAAAACTATGCATTTACATGTACTCATCATTTAATGTCAGATTAAATATTTAAATATGACCTCCCAAATTGCAGAGCCCAGTAAACAGATCAAGAAAAGAGATTATGACTTTTTTAATTCCTCACCTACTTCAGGACCTAATACGGGATTTTCAGGCAGCTGGCATTCAACAGATTTGGCTAATACAAATTAAAATCCAATTTCAGAAGCTCTTATAGGAGAAGTCCTATAGGGGGAGATGAAAGAGAAAGGGTGGAATACCCATCGATAGTTTGGCCTGGGGTTCCTGTACACACGATGACCACACATGATATGATGGGTATGGTTAATTAGGAACTGAGGAGATATAAAGGAGGACAAAAGGAGCTCACAATCTCTGCTAAAAATGTAGGGCCTAACATGTAGGCAATGTTACCAATGCAGTGATTCCCATGCTAGACTGGGCTTTTTAAAGATATTCTCCTACTCACTGATTGAGAAACTCTAGTGGTAGGACCCACTGTACTTCTGAAAACCTCCCCTAGTAATTCCAACAATCAGGCAGGTTTAACAACAATCATTGTGTGGCCAGGCACAGTGGCTCATGCCTGTAATCCCAGCACTTTGGGAGGCTGAGGCAGGCAGATCACCTGACGTCAGGAGTTCAAGACCAGCCTGCCCAACATGGTGAAACCCCATCTCTACTGAAAAATACAAAAAGCAACCAGGTGTGGTAGCAGGCATCTGTAATCCCAGATACTCAGGAGGCTGAGGCAGGAGAGTCAATTGAGCTCAGGAGGTAGAAGTTGCAGTAAGCAGAGATTATACCACTGCACTTCAGCCTGGGCAACAGAGACTCCGTCTTGAAAAATTAAAAACAAACAATCACTGTGTGAAAGGAACTGTTACTTTTGATGAAGTGATGTAGGTTTGTCTAGCTGTACCACTCAGAGCTGAGACGCCCCAGACACATTACTCTAAATTTGGGGTAACAAAAATAATACCCAAATGAAGTTATAGTAGGAATCAGGAGAAGGTGTAAAAACGTGAGTCATAAAACAAAAAAGCTCTGTGTAGACCACACAGAGGCTACCCTCTCCTTCTCCCGTTCCCACTGCTTCAAACCCATCCAGGCCTTCACTAAGTAGTGCTATCTGTGCTGGCTGCCTTGCAGACAAATCTCCTTTACCTATGTCCAAAGAAGAGTCAGAATGAGAAGTAGGGGACAAGATATTAGCCAAACTAGAATCAAACTCCAAGAAAGTCGCCCATCAGAAAAGTCAAACAACAGACATCCAAATAGTGGTGGCATTTTTAGTATACACCAGGGGAAGGTATGGTAAATAACCAAGTCAATCATTACTAAAGCTCTGTGGCTCTCTGTATAGTACTTAAAACCTCTCTGACTTTGTTTCCCAATCTATAAAATGGGAATGGAAAACCTATCAAACTTACAGTGTTGTTTGGTTTTAATGAGACAGTCCATGACAAGTGCCTAGTACCGTGCCCAGTATACATACAAATGTCCAGTGAATACTAACTATCCATCCTGGAGAAATTAAAGTTCAAAGACACTCAGACACTTAACCAAGATTTGACAGTGAAACTTGCAGAGCCAGGTCTTCTGACCGAAAAGCTCCTCTTTTCTAGTCAGTACGTAAGACTGACACAGAACCAACAAAAGTCCCTGACGGCAGAACCAAGCCATATTGTGGTGCGTGGGGAACCCATTGGGAGGCAAGTGCAGGGTATTTGGGTCTGACACTGAATACTAGCAGTCATCTCTGTATTCTGCTTTTGAGCCTTTCCTTGTTCTTTGAAGCCCCCAGTTCTTTCCATCTCTAAGTGTTTCTGTCAAGGATAGACTTAAGACTCACCCGAAAGAAAACGAGGCTGCTGGTAAAGCCCTAGGGACCTGATTTGGCATCACCTGCTTTGCTGTATTTGAGAAAGCCACCATTCCCTGGTGGTCTTCACTGCATCTGCTTGGTATACAGGATCCTTCTCATTCTAACCTACCCTGGTGGCAGTAAGTGCTTAGATAAGCCAACTCAGCTCACCAGTACCATCAGCGTTTTTGGTGGATGAAGAGATGTTTCCTTTTCCCAGCTCCCCTTACTTCCTTTCTGACCCCACTAAACTCCCATGTTCTCTCTGTACTTCTCTCACCTTATACTCCTGCACCACCTCCTCCAATGGCACCACGCTGTGCTGTTTGTGGCTCCTGGATTCTCGGCACACCACACAGATGGCCTCTTCGTCTACCTCGCAGAAGAGCTTCAGGGCTTCTTGGTGTTTGGGACAGATGCCCTGATCGGTTACACGGCTCCCTCGACCAGGGGTTGGGTGCATCTGCCGAATCACCTGGACCATATTGGCCAGTTGCAGGTTGGGGCGGAAGCTCCGCCGAGGAAAGCTCTTTCGGCATTGGGGGCACGTGAAGCACCTCCGAGGGGCGGGAGGTGGGGGTAGTGGGGTGACGGGGTCTAGCTCCTCTTCTTCATCCTCCTCCAGCACTTCCTCCTCGTCCTCCTCATCCTCCCCTCTAAGGTCCTCCTCCATGTCCCCCAAGTAGTAGTCCAGGTCTTCCTCCTCATCCTCCTCCTCCCACACGTAGTCCATGTTGTCCCAGCTGGACCTGCCCATGCCACTGCTCCAAAACACACCCTCTTCTTCCTCCTCGACCTCCTCCTCCATGTCACCCTCGTAGTCTTCATCCCGCATGGGGGTATCCCACACTGCACCAGCCCCCACAGCCTCCACTTCCTCTTCCTCTCCGTCTTCCTCCTCCTCCTCCCTATCTAACTCATCCCTGTCCTCCTCATCCTCCCCACCCCACAACTGGGTTACACACACTCGGCAGAAGTTGTGCCCGCAGCCGATGGATACGGGGTCCGTGAAGTAATCGAGGCAGATGGCGCACACCGCCTCCTCCTGAAGGGTCTGCACAGGGTTGGGTGTCATGGCAACGGCAGCCATCTTAGTGTCCAGCCAGCCAGTGTAGAGGTGCGGTGGGGGTCGGGGGGGGGTCTTCCCCCACCGACGCCAGGGCGACCCGGCCCCACCCCCAGCCCTCCCCCTCCACACCTTGCTCCAAGAGCAGCCAGAGAGATGTCCTCCAGACAACCCACTCCGCCACAGAGTTTCCTACTCCCGAACGACAACCGCGTCTCAGCGAGGGGAGGGGACGGACCTGGGCGCCACCTTCAAGTCCCTCAGGTGGCTCTGAGTGCAAATCTGTCCCAGTGCTCCCTTGGAGTCCTCATAAACCCCCGCCCCTCCTCACTTCCCGGCCCCGCCCCTAGCTTCCGGCCTCCTTCCAAACACTTCCGGCGTCCTACACCACCCAAGTTCGCAACCCGCTGTCGTGCCACTCCCCCTTTTTCCCCTTGGGGCCCCAGGGCGACAGGAAACGGCGAGGAGACGCTCTAGCCTGCATTCGAGAACAGGGCGGGAGGGCTAGGACGGTGGAGGCCCACGTCTCTGTGGTGCAGGGCCGCGGCGAAAGCAGAGAGAACAGAGGAACCGCCTACCCCCATCCCCGGACGCTGGGGAGAAACTTCGGGGGGCGGAGGGAGCGCTTGGTGGCTGTCTGCTTTCGGTGCTATGACAGCATCGGCCCGGCGCCATCCTACCCACCCAGCACAGCCGACTGCCGCCGGTACTCCCCACGGCCGATGCCGGAAGCGAGGGGGCGGGTCTGCGGAGCGCTCCGAAGTACTCCGGCCCTTCTAGGCAGACGACTTTGTGGTGGAGGACTCAGAGGGTCATCCGGGTCGGACTTGGGGGCGGGGCCTGAGAAAGCGCGGCGAGGGTTGGGCTACAGACGCCCCACCCTTCCAACCGTATTCTGCGTTCCGCATCCACGGTAGAAATTGCTAACCCAACGCTGTCTCATGGTTTAGATGAATTTCCCTAACTGCCCAGCAGTAAAGAAGTGGTGACGAATCATTACATCTACAGTCTCACAGCATCTCTCCAAAAATAGATGATTTGTGCCGTCGAAATAATATTTGATGCTTAGATAGCTCTTTAAATTTTATTTTTTCGAGACAAAGTCTTGCTCTGTCACCCAGGCTGGAATGTAGTGGCACGATCTCGGATCACTGCAACCCCCACCTCCCGGGTTCAAGCGATTCTTCTGCCTCAGCCTCCCAAGTAGCTGGGCTTACAGGCACGTGCCACCACGGCCGATTAATTTTTGTATTCTTAGTAGAGATGGAGGTTTCACCATGTTGGCCAGGCTGGTTTTGAACTTTGTACCTCGTGATCCGCCCACCTCGGCCTCCCAAAGTGCTGGGCTTACAGGCGTGAGCCACCTCACTCGGACGTAAGTTTTATTTTTATAGAGACTGTTGATGTCGGTAGTATACAAATAAATAAATAAATGTTGGCCATGATTTAGGTACAGAATCTCCAGTGAATATCGGACACGGCGTGACGCCAGGGCTGGGCCTGCAGAACTTACTCCGCTCTTGAGGCGGCTCGCGGGAAAACTCCAGGTGGATGTCGTGCTTCCTATGGGGTTGGTCAGGCCTCTGAGGATGTCAGATCAAACGCACCAAAACCACGAACCCTCCTGGGTGAACTATGCTAGGCCATGCCAGGAGCTGTGGACTCTGCTGCAGTAGAAAAGTGCGCCCCAGAACTGGGACACCACCGCTCAGCTGGCCGGGGCACGGGTCCCTGGTCCTGTCCTACAAGGGCGCCGGCCTCGCGCTCTCCCGGCCTTCGCAGCCATGTGTATCTTCAGGACAATGCCTGTATACCAATGATTAAGGTGGTTTCCGTAGTGTAGTGGTTATCACGTTCGCCTCACACGCGGAAAGGTCCCAGGTTCGACATCGGTGGGTAACAGCTGCTTTTTGATCTGGTCAAGAGAACCCCTCTCCCGAGTTGGGCCGCACCTGGAAGGAAGGATATGTGTGTGTTCCAGCTTTTCCGAGGAACACGGACTGAAGCAAAACTGAGGGAAAGCCCTACTCATAGCAGGCCCTTAATAAATGCTCACGACGTATATTCAGGTCTTGCACCTCATCTAATCTCTTGCTTTTCCTTTCTGAAGCCCATGCAGCTACCACAGGTAAAGGAATCAGTAGATTTCACAACCTTGTCTCTGGTACCTAGAACACAGCCAGGCGCGGGGGCTTCTTAGTATTTGTATAGTGGGAACCTACAAATACTGAAGGTGACGTCAGTCTTCCAAGACAAAGGAAGAACATCAACACACCTGCCTGGCTAGCTAAGTCGGTAGAGCATGAGACTCTTAATCTCAGGGTTGTGGGTTTGAGCCCCACGTTGGGTGGAGTGTGTTTTGGAAAGATTAGGGCAAGCTGTGTTACATAAATGCAGCAATGGACGAAGATCTAGTGGGTAGTGGATTCATCAGCAGTGGGTGCTAGAGCTTGGACTTACCCGGTTTGCTGAAGGCCTTGAGAAGAATTCTCACCACCTTTGCACCCTTGCTAACTCTCGATGAGAGGTGGGTACCTGCAAACCGATTCCTGCAGGCCTGCACCTTGACCTATGGTGCATGCATGCTGCTTTGCTGTAGTCCACTCACCCGCGGGCAGCACATATTAGGTACTTTCTCTTTACCAGACGACCAGGGCTGGAGACTTGATGTGGTTTACCGAAACTAGGGTGAGACCACAGGACGGCCCCCGGCATTGGTGAGTGTCAAAACCTATCTGATTCACTGCCACTTTACTAGGAGATTTAGCGGTTAGGATTCGGCGTTTGCCTCACTGCGACCTGCTTTTGACTCCCTATCAAGAAAGGTGCTTTGTGTAATTTGAGACACTTATCTACAGTATATTGTCTTTTATGCTCTTGATTTTAAGAGTCTATTTTTGTGAGATGTTGCCCCACACATTACCAGCCTCCACGTTTTCCCCATACATAAAGAAAGGTAAAAACGGGCCATGCCCAGTGGCTCATGCCTGTGATCCCAATACCTTGGTAAGACAAGGCGAGAGGATCGCTTGAGCCCAGTATGGCCTCGAACTCATGGACAACATAATGAGACTAGCATCTATGCCAAGAAAAACTGTGTTGACCGTTCCATAGTCCTGCAAATGTGGCCTGTTTTGTATTTTTAAGCTGTGGAAGTCTCTTCCGCATGCACACCACACGAGAAGTCTGTTGATCATAGAAAGCTGGCTTAAACTCGCTGAGCAAAAGGTAGCATTGTCTTCTGCCTCAGACGTGTGTCAAAGGGAGGATTTAGGAGCATTATATACTCTGTGAGGGTGGTCTGGGCAGAAGTTGGTCAGAATTTGTAAATAGGTAGAGTCTCTAGTACAATCCTAGCACTTGAGTTACTGGGGCTGTGGTCTTGGAACATCAGGGAGGGTCTTAACAAGCTGGTGTTCAAAGAGTTTGAAGTTTGACATTTCATCTTACACAAATGCTTTCGGATTCTTTTGCCGACTGTGGTTTCAGGGTCATTTCTTACCACCTTCACTGGGACTGGAAAACATTCTTAAAGAATTCTGGCTTTTTAATTAAAGTGGAGATGAAGTGGACAGGCTTCTCTTCTTTATCCCCCAGCAAGCCAAGGGAATGTCCGCTAGAGCTTTTTGCTGCAATTCCTGCTTTCTCTCCTCTCCACCCTTCCACCTATCTCTCCTCTGGCTAGGCCAGGTTTGAGATGCCATGCCAAGCAAGTGACCGACGCTGCTCTGGGCACAAAGGCGGCAAGCGTTCAACAGGTAGAGAAGCATGATAAACACATGGAACCTGGTGGGATCTTTGGTCTCCCCCCACCAAGGCCTGTGGTGATGGAGCTTGAGAAGATTGAGGCACCAACTCTGATTTATATTCCAGGAGGTTCCTTCAGGGATTATGCAAACAGCGAATATGAGGGGGAGTAAGACTGTCCCGGACAGGGGCTGGAAGGACACAGGCCTTGTTCACACAGGAGGCGGCCAGCACGGGGGAGGTGGCAGCCAGAGGGAGATGCAACTGAAGGAGTGGATGCATGGTTTGCAGCGGAGATAGGTGGGGTGGTTCCACAACCGAGATCACAGACTGAGGATGCGAGAGGGAAGGGGAGAAAAAAAACAGCGACTTAGGTCTCCAACAAATTAGTCATGAGATGCTGCAAGACATCTAGAAAAACTGCCGAAGACGTGGGTCTGAAACTTGGGAGAACACTTCTTGCTGCAACCAGAGACAGAGCTAAGGAGTGGGTCCTGCTGAAGCTCCAGGGTCAGCCTGGGGCTCTCGGAGGCGGAGTCGGGATGGGAGAACAGCTCGCAGGGAAGCTTCTACTGAGGCCGAGGGCGCCCACGGTGCAAAGAAGGAGATTGACAGCGTCCGGTTCGGCACACGGTCTCGTAAGAGAAGGTGTCCATGGATTGGGCCACCTGGAGGCCCGTGGTGACCTTGACCACAGAACCAGATTCATACCAGTAGGGCTCCCGCCCTGCTCTGGATGGAGCGGGGCTTCGGGGTCACAGAGGCAACAAGGATCCCTGTTCAACAGGACTGCGCTTCCCTTCCAAGCTCACCAGGAATTTGGAAATTAGGCGTCGGCGGCGGAAAAACATTTTACAATATTAGGCAATCACTACTACTTTTAAATTTGCATATATGCAAATCTCTATTGACCAGCGTTAAGCTTCGGTCCAACTCTGTACATACCTTGGATGCTAGGATTGGCGAGTTTTATTTTTATTTTATTTTATCTTACTTTTGGAAACGGAGTCTTGCTCTGTCTCCTAGGCTGGAGTGCAGTGGCGCGATCTCGTCTCACTGCACCCTCCGCCTCCCGGGTTCAAGCGATTCTCCTGTCTTAGCCTACCGACTAGCTGGGACTACAGGCGCACGCCGCCGCTACGGGCTAATCTTTCATATTTTAGTAGAGACGGAGTTTCACCGTGTTGCCCAGACTGGTCTCTAACTCCTGAGCTCAGGCAATCCGCCCGCCTCACCTCCCAAAGTGCTGGGATTACAGGCATGAGCCACTGTGCCTGGCTGG
>NW_022437168.1:93103-97188 GCF_009761245.1 Sapajus apella | reverse complement strand
CTCCTGAGTAGCTGGGATTACAGGCACGTGCCACCATGCCCAGCTAATTTTTTGTAGTTTTAGTAGAGACGGGGTTTCACCATGTTGACCAGGATGGTCTCGATCTCTTGACCTCGTGATCCACCCGCCTCGGCCTCCCAAAGTGCTGGGATTACAGGCTTGAGCCACCGCGCCCGGCCTTGTCATTTAACTTTTAAAATGCAATAAAAATTTCAGATTTATCTTCAACAACTGACTTAAAACTCTGATATTCATTAATGTATATTTGCCCTTTATTGTAATAATTATGCATAATTCATAGAAATAAAAGGACAAAATAATTTCATTTTTTTGATTTTTTTTTTGAGACAGAGTCTCACCCTGTCGCCAGGGGCCAGGTTGGAGTGCAGTGGCGCGATTTCCGCTCACTGCAACCTCCGCCTCCCGGGTTCAAGCAATTCTCCTGCCTCAGCCTCCCTAGTAGCTGGGACTACAGGCCCGCACCACCACGCCCAGCTAATTTTTGTATTTTAGTGGAGACGGGGTTTCACTATGTTGGCCAGGATGGTCTCGATCTCTTGACCTCGTGATCCACCCGCCTCGGCCTCCGAAGTACTGGGATTACAGGCGTGAGCCACCGCGCCCGGCCTCATTTTTGATTTTTACATTTACTTTAATTTACATTTTAACAAAATATATTTAAATATCGTGTTCTTTGAATGCATTTTGCATTTTTAAATCCTCTCTGTCATTACTGTCGGTATAGCACAAATCATGTGAAAATTGAAACCTCTGGCTGCCTTCCCCGGAAGAAAAGGAACCAGTGTGGAAGCGTATCCGAAGGCACATTTGCCTTTCCTCCTGTGATACTGGCTAGTTTTTTGTTTTGTTTTGTTTTGCTTTAATTGCTGGACGTGACTGGTGTACCTTTAGAGGTCACGCTTTACAGTTTGACAAACACCACTACGCGGAGCCACAAGAAGACTGTTATTCTGGGGAAGAATGGGTCTAAGAGCCCTGACTCAATTGGTGAAGCCCACACTTAGATGCTGACGATAAGACATAAAAATAATAGCGCACACCGTGGGTATCTGTTTCTGTAATGTAGTGGTTTTCACGTACGCCTATCACGTGAAAGGTCCTCAGTTCAAAGCCGGGCGGAAACATCTGAATTGTGTTTTCCTTCGAGCTCAAATAGTTTTTTTCCTATTTTTCTAATTTTATTTATTTATTTACTATTTCATCTATTTATTTTTTTGAGACGGAGTCTCGCTCTGTTGCCAGGCTGGAGTGGAGTGGCGCTGCAACCTCGGCCTCCCGGATTCAAGCAATTCTCCTGCCTCAGCCTCCCGAGTAGCTGGGATTACAGGAGCTCACCACTGTGCCCAGCGTTTTTTTTTTTTTTGTTTTGTTTTTTGTTTTTTTTGTATTTTTAGTAGAGACAGGGTTTCACCATTTTGGTCATGTTGGTTTCCAACTCCTGATCTCGTGACCCGCCCGCTTTGGCTTCCCAAAGTGTTGGGATTACAGGCGTGAGCCACCACACCCGGCATCAAAAAGGTTTTTTTACTGCAGATTCTATGTGTATAAATGTTCACAAATTTTTATACTACACTTATAGACCAAAGAGATTTTCTTTTTCCTTTTTCTTTATTTTTTTTTTTTTTTTTTTTTTTTTTGTCGCCAGGCTGGAGTGAGTACAGTGGCACGATCTCGGCTCACTGCAACCTCCGCCTCCCGGGTTCAAGCGATTCTCCTGCCTCAGCCTCCCTAGTGGCAGAGACTACAGGTGCGAGCCACCCCCAGCTAATTTTTGTATTTTTAGTAGAGACGGGGTTTCACCATGTTAGCCAGGATGATCTCCATCTTTTGACCTTGTGATCCGCCCACCTCGGCCTCCCAAAGTGCTGGGATTACAGGCGTGAGCCACCACTTCCAGACCAGCCAGATTTTTCAATCCATTGCCGATCAACTTCAACTGGTGTACTCCATGTCTACGTCTGGAATATGAAGGTGAGAAGTAAGTGGTCTTGCTGGTCATTATTAGGGTCTGCCTGCAAAGTCCTGGCGAATCAAATGCAGCCAGCCGGGGGGGAATGTTACGGAATGACAGATCAACGATTAAAAAGTGCAAGAAGGCTCGGGTTGGAAATGCTTGGTCGAAAGTGTGCACCGGAAGGCCAATAGTGACGGCGATAACTACAACGTCTACCACACAGCAAGTTGTCTGCAGGTGTGGCCCTGGGCTTCCCTCAGAGGAAGCTAACCATTCTGGGAGAGTTGTTTACAGATGAGGCCACAGGCAGGGACAGATCACACAAAGCGACGGAACGTGTGAGATGGAGCTATAGGACAGGGAATGGAAAATAAACCGCAAAGAGAAATTCAACTGAAATACAGGCGGAAAACTCGCGCAGGCTCGGGCGGAGGACTGCTGGTGACTGCGTGAAAGGCGGGGATCCAGTAAGTTTTAAGACAAACCCGAGTGGTGCAGACACCCACGCCTTGCGGCGCGGCGCGGCGCTGCGGAAGAGTGCTGGCTCTCACCCCATTGCAGCGAGGCTGAGACTTTCCACCCCGCTGACTTCTCGCGCCTGCCCCACCTCTTCTACGCGGGACCGCCCCAGTGCCTCGCATCCACGTTGTCCGCTCCAGTTCCTGGCGTGTGTCCCCAGTGCAGGCCTGCCGGGAGTGGAGCGTGCCCCCCAGTGCAGGCCCGCCTGCAGCCCTGACAAGGCTTTTGTGTTCGTGGTGGAGGTGGAGGGCAGTCAAGAGTACCATCAGCCTCTCCAAGGCGTCACCATCGGTTTCCCTCTGCACCCATACTCACTTGCAGCGCTTAGGCCTCGGGCCGTGGTTGGTTGGCAGATGAGTGGGGAGCCCACTCCCCAGGGGGGCCTCTTCAGCGATTCCAGGGAAAAAGCAGCAAAGTCTTCAGAGAAGCAGCCGCACTCGGGATCCCGAGTACAGCGCTCCTGGCCAGAGAGAAGTCTGGGGAAACCCACGTGCGGTGTGGCCCCTGCAGCGCAGGCTGCTTCCCCGCGTGGAAAATGGGCTTCCACCTTTCTCACATCGCACGGGCACACTTGTGCGCGTGGCAGGGGACCAGCCACTTCTTTCCCAGAGTCCTCTGCTCAACTTGAAAGTCAAATAAATGCCACATCTAAGTGGCAAAGCAAGGGTCGGGCGTGTCAGCCCGATCTTGCAGCCCCAGTTACTCGAAAACTGGGCCTAGGAGTTCGAGACCAGCCAAGGCAACATAGTGAGACTGCCCCCTCAACCCCCACCCCGGACCCATCTCTAGGGGGAAAAAATATTTTTAATTAGCTGGGCATGGTGGTGCATATCTGTAGTTCTAGCTATTACCCTACGTCTAGGCTGCAGTGAGCCAAGATCGGGCCACTGCACTCCAGCCTGGGCACAGAGCCTGTAAAACAAAAAAAAGAAAAGTGGCAAACACCAGCATTCTGTTTAACGTTTCATACATCTTAAATGCAGACAAAGCGTAATAAAAGCAGAGTCAGAGTCACGCGATGGCAAAATTTGTTAGGATAATGTTAGCATAAAGTTCACAGAAAACATCAATGTCATGCCCGTTTCTTTATTACTGCTCTTTCACACTTAATTGTATACAGTCCCAGAATTTATGGATCAGAAAGTCCAGTAGCCAGCCTAGAACTTACAGACAGAATTCTCCCGGAGTTCCCCTGCTGGCCCAACTTCTTCCTCCTCATCCCTTCTTCGCCGAGCCCCCCTCGCATTCCCTCCTTCATGTTTAACTGACTGGTTTGAAGTGAGTCTGTACTTTTCTGACAGAGTGCCTTCTGCACCCCTTCAAGCTGACCTCCTTGGCTACCAGGATTCCGGGAGGCCAGGACCATCCCTCAGCCCTTTGTCACTCTTCTATAACTGTATTTTGCTCTGTGTCTTAGCCAACATTGGTCTTCCTTGTGGAGACAGTGAAGCAAATTCAAAGCAACATAATCAACATCAGCCAACTAGCTGTGCGGGTCAACAAGATGTACAGGAAACAATCTGTTTTAAGTCATATTTCGAATTACACTTTTTTTTTTTTTTTTTTTTTTTTTTTTTTTTTTTTGTTTTTT
>NW_022437168.1:87036-93003 GCF_009761245.1 Sapajus apella | reverse complement strand
TTTTTTTTTTTTGAGACGGAGTTTCGCTCTTGTTACCCAGGCTGGAGTGCAATGGCGCGATCTCGGCTCACTGCAACCTCCGTCTCCTGGGTTCAGGCAATTCTCCTGCCTCAGCCTCCTGAGTAGCTGGGATTACAGGCACGCGCCACCATGCCCAGCTAATTTTTTGTATTTTTAGTAGAGACGGGGTTTCACCATGTTGACCAGGATGGTCTCGATCTCTTGACCTCGTGATCCACCCGCCTCGGCCTCCCAAAGTGCTGGGATTACAGGCTTGAGCCACCGCGCCCGGCCTCGAATTACACTTTTAAAAATATTTAGAAATGAGCCAGGTGCAGTGGCTTATGCTTGTGATCCCAGCACTTTGCGAGGCTGAGGTGGGTGGATTACCTGAGATCAGGAATTCGAGACCAGCCTGACCAATATGGTGAAACCCCATCTCTACTAAAGCTACAAAAATAGCCGGGCATGATGGTGCATGCCTGTAATCCCAGCTACTTGGGAGGCTGAGGCATGAGAATCGCTTGAACCTGGAGGTGGAGGTTGTAGTGAACCGAGATCATGCCATTGCCCTCCTCCCTGGGCAATAAGAGTGAAACTCCACTCCGTCTCAAATAATAATAATAATAATAATAAATATATGTGTATTTTATTATTAATTTTTTGAGATGGAGTTTTGGGAGGATCCTTCGGGAGGACTCTTTGAGACCACTGTCCCCTCCATGTCTCTAAATATATATTTTATATATATATTTATAAAACATATAATGTATATTTATAACTATATATTTATAAAAATATATAATACATATTATATGTGTATTACATAAATAATAAATATAACATATATTCATATTATATATACTATATATATTTTAGAGACTTGGAGTGTGTGGTGGCCTCAAAGGATCCTCCTGGAGGCCTCCCAAAGTTGATGGGGTTACAGGTCTCAGCCACTGTAGCTGGCCTTAGGTAACACAATGTCAACTTGTCATCATGTCTTTACAGCTTTCCTTAACTCATCTTGTTTCAGTTAACTGGAACTTAGTGCTATTACTCTTTTTTTGATGCTTGAATTGCAGCTGCTTGCTGGTGGTGTCCCTTTGCCATGGCCCTTTGTCCTTTCACCATCGTCCTGACAATTTGAAAGCACCCATTTCCAAATTCTGCTTTGGCCTGTCCGTAATTTCTCTACCCTATGATGCAGAATATTCAGGAAGTTTAAGGGTTTTTTTTTTCTTCTTCTTCAGTGAAAAATAAAAGAAAAGAGCCACTCTGGGTTCCAGGACAGTGCATGGAGCCAAAGCACCTGGCTCCCTCACTTGCAGGTGCCGAAGAGAAATAGTTTGAAGGAGGCGATTTCACATTGAGGGTTCTATTTACTTGCAGCTGGAGTGCAAGGGCACTATCTCGGCTCACCTCAACCTCTGCCTCCTGGGTTCAAGTGATTCTTCTCCCTCAGCCTCCGTAGTAGCTGGGATTACAGGCATGTACCACCATGCCCCAATAATTTTGTAGTTTTAGTAGAGATGGGGTTTCTCTACTAAAACAAAAGTTTGTAATTTTTGTTTTGCCATGTTGATCAGGCTGGTCTCGAACTCCCAACCTCAGGTGATTCGCCCGCCTCGGCCTCCCAAAGTGCTGGGATTACAGGCATGAGCCACCATGCCCAGCCAGCTTTTTTTTTTTTTCCCCCAAATAAACCCCAACATTTCCCTACCAAATTATCTACTTAGATTTTTAACCTCTCACTCAAAAGTAATTATAGGCCAGTCATGGTGGCTCTCACCTGCAATCCCAGCATTTTGGGAGGCCGAGGTGAGTGGATTTCTTGAGCCCAGGATTTGAGAGCAGCCTGGGCAATACGGCAAAACAAAAATTACAAAATTATTTTTTCTCTTTTTTTTATGTTAAAGTAGAAAAAACATAATATTTTCTACAAAAATTAGCCAGGCATGGTGGCACATGCCTGTAATTCCAGCTACTCAGGGGGCTGAGGTGGGAGGATGGCTTGGGCTCAGGAGGTGGAGGCTGCAGTGAGCCAAGATAGCACCATTGCTCTCCAGCCTGGGTGACAGAGCGTGACCTTGCCTAAAAATTTAGAGAGAATTGTGTAATGAAACTCCAAATACGCGTCTCCCAGCTTCAACAACTCTCACTCTCCCACCATTCCTGTTTTATCCCTGTCTTCATCCATCTCCAACCCACTGCTCTTTTCTTTCTAATCCTCCCAGATGTCCTGGACGGTCCCTGTACAGTCACATCACTGACTCTCCCTTTCACTGTGGCTGTTCTGATAGTCTATAACCCTTTGAGGATTAGGGAATCATACTAACAGCTACAAATCTCATAAATTAAGCCCTTAGTAGGGACTAGGCACTGTCCTTTTCTTTTTTTCTTTTTCTTTCTTTTTTCTTTTATGAATCTAGAGTCTCCCTGTGTTGCTAGGACTGACCTTGAATTCTTGGGCTCAAGCAATGCAATCCTTCTACCTCAGCTCTCTCTCCTGGGTTACAGGCACACACTGCCATTCTAGGCATTGTCCTATGTGCTGGGCATGCATTGATTCATTGCATCCTCACAAGCAACCTGTGGTGTGCACTGTTAAAATGACACTTCATTTATTCATTCATTTATATTGCAGTAAAAAGGATAGATCAGGTCCCTGCCCTCCTGAAGTTCACTTTCTGATGGGTGATTTAAATAACAAACAACAGGCAGATACAAAAACCACCTCAGAGAGTGATAGGGACAGTGACAAAATTAATGAGGGCAATTTGGTAGAGTGGTAGGTAAACAGAAGATGGCACTATAGAGAGGGGCCAGGAAAGAGACAGCAGAACAGGTGACATTGAGTTGAGCCAGGAAAAGAGAAAGGCAGCCTTTTAAAGATCTCGGAGAAAAGGTTTTTGGGAGAGGAAGTGGAGGAAGATCAAAGACCCTGAACTAGGAGTGAGATTGATGTGTTCAAGAGGGAAGACTTTGGTTGTGGGTAGGTAAGGAGCCACAGCTAGACTTCCTTAAATATGCATTCTCATGACTCCATCCACACCATTTGCTTTTTTTGTTTTGCAAAGAGATTGAAAAATGAGTGGAAGACATTGTATCTGCCATCTTATGGGACCCCCAGGCTAATGAGGCACACAGTACGGTCTCAGTGCAGGTCTGTGAAAGACAGATAGATGAGTACATAGCTTTATTCAGAAGATTTCAAATAAACAATACTCCCAGGATTTCTAAAAGTGCTACGGGTTAGTGGTTAAAGCAGGGAGTCTGTAACAGCAAAGGAAGTTCGGATACCAGCTCTCTACTGCCAGCTGTGACCTAATCCCTCATTCTCCTGCCTCCTTGTCCACACAATGAGGGTTCATAAATATAAAATTCATAATTGTAATTTGAAACATATAAGAGAATATTACCAGTCTTGGCCATTCAGAATGCCTCTGTTTGATAGCCTTAGTTACTGAAGGAACCAGGGGAAGGGATTGTTCTTGTTGTTTCAAAAATTGATAGCTTTATAGAAAAATAACAGTATGTATAAGCTGAACTTAAAGCCTTCAGAAAAACTAGGCCTTAACATCTACTACTCTAATAAATTGAATTTTAATCACAAAGCAAGCATATATTCTTTTTTATATTCAAAAGCATCCCCCCTCACCCTTAGATATTAAACATCTCAAATGACAGTGATAAGCAGGGACATTTCCCAGAATATCCCATGGCTCTACTCCAGTTGGTCCCAACACAGAATGGAAGAGCAGGTCATTCTGGGTCAACTTTTTGGCCACTCTTCCTTTTGCAGGCAGTCCTCCAGAATTAGGTTGCTGTAGAACACCAGCATGTGACTGAGGCCTCCCTTTTGCCTGAGACTTACACCTTTAATCCAATGTGATATGATAGAAACAGCAATGAAACAGCGGACTGAGCATTTGATGGCAGATGAGCCATCTCCCCTAATGCTACCACAGAGATCCTAGAAGAATGATTTCCTCAAGTTTAGTAAAGAGAAACCAGTGATTGGTAAAGAAAGAGACGCTTGAGTATTTTTAGACTGGCTAGAGTAGATAACAGCCAAGAATATATTAAACCTGAAGATAATTTTCTGTTTGAAATGAGATTTTTAAATAAAAACATTCAGAAGTTGTTGATTAATAATTTACGTATAAATTATATGAAATCATTTTTGTAGACCACTTAACAAAACATATCTGTGCTCTAATAATTTATACATGTTCCATATGACACCAAGGCCAAATGGAAAATGACATACACATCTTATTTATTTCTCTTTTGAGACAAAATCTTGATCTTGTCTCTCAGACTGGAGCGCAATGTCTCAATCTCGGCTCACTGCAGCTTACTGTGGCTCACTGCAACCTCTGCCTCCCTGGTTGAAGCAATTCTCTGCCTCAACCTTCTGAGTAGCTGAAATTACAGGCACCTACCACCACGGCCAGCTAATTTTTAGTCAAGATGGAGTTTCACCATGTTGGCCAGACTGATCTCGAACTTCTGACCTCAGGTGATCCACTCGCCTCTGCCTCCCACAATGCTGGAATTACAGGCGTAAGCCACTGCACCCGGCCATAAATTTTATTTCTTATGTCTAGTTGGATTCTTCCTGTGCAAGGAAGAAGATGTGTAGAGTAAGAAACAACTGAGCTGTCCTTTCTAATGGTGTCCTGGCTTTGCAAGTGAAGAGAACATGATAGCCTCTTCAGAAACAGCACTGAAAAGAGAAAAAAACAGTGCTGTCATATAGAATTGGATTAAGAACTGTAAACAAAAGTGACACTGTACTCTGCAAAATCTTTAATCTGAGTACATTCCTGTGTGATGTAAAGGGTTGCGGGAGGGTCCTTCTCCCTATCAGGTGGCACCCCGTAGGCCTTCCAATGGGTATGTCCTGTAGGCAGCCAGTGAGGGACTCCAGCAACTTTAAGTTGGGGAGTCACACATTTAAATCTTTTGTCAAGGCAGCCCATTTTCCCCGAAACTGTGGAAAAACAGGCAATCTCACTCATGGCTAGTGGAAGGTAATATCAAATGGTAGGTTCTACAGTGGGGTGATTTACCTATTTTTACAAAATTACTTGCATGTAAACCTGCATGCAACAAATCTCACTTCTGGGAATTACCTCCACAGATAAAGTGCAAAAGTGCAAAATGACAATTGCTACATGCTTAACTGTAGCACTGATTGTTACAATAAAAAAAATTGGAAACAATATGAATGCCCATCCATAAGTGATCTCTTAAATAAAAGATGGTTCATCTACAGTGGAATATGGTGCAGCAGTAAAAAAAGATTGAAGACATTTTCTATGTCTTGCAATAGGAAGATCTTCAAAATATAATAGTAATAAAATACAAAATTTTGTATAAAATACAGAAAAATAAAACTATACTTGTACCAGCCAGGCACAGTGGCTCAAGCCTGTAATCTCAGCACTTTGGGAGGCTGAGGCAGGCAATCACTTAAGACCAGAAGTTCAAGACCCAGCCTGACCAACAGGGTGCAACCCGGTTTCTATTAAAAACAGAATAAATTAGCTGGGCATGGTGGTGCACACCTGTAGTTCCAGCTACTCAGGAGGCTGAGGCAGGAGAATCGCTTAATCATGGAGGGCGAAGGTTGTAGTGACCTGAGATTGCACCACTGCACTCCAACCTGGGCAACAGACTCCGTCAAAAAACAAAATAAACAAAAAGGCCAGGTGCAGTGGCACACACCTGAAATCCCAACATTCTGGGAATCTGAGGCAGGCGGATCACCTGAGTTCAGGAGTTTGAGACCAGCCTGACCAACATGGTGAAACCCTTTCTCTACTAAAAATAGAACAATTAGCTGCATGGTGGTGGGCGCCTGTAGTCCCAGCTACTGGGGAGGCTGAGGCAGGAGAATCACTTGAAAGCTGATTTTGTGGCGCAGCCTCTGTTGAAAATGGTATGACACTTCCTCAAAAA